>NW_022280121.1:1233186-1237196 GCF_004355925.1 Anarrhichthys ocellatus
TATATGTATATATCCTCGGCTTTTACAACTTTGATGTATTAGTGTTGTCTCTGCAATCCACACCCACTTCTTGGGAGCAATGCTGAGAGTAAAATGTTTTCTCTCCTAGGCACTGAGACCTCCACCAACCTGCACCAGAAGCTGTACTTCCATGTTTTGGGGACTCCGCAGTCTGAGGACGTGCTGTGCGCGGAATTTCCTGACCACCCCAAATGGATGGGTGGAGCTGAGGTATACCAGAATCTTTCTTTTCCTGCTCCTACACAATGTAAAACAAATGAAGAAGGCAGACAAAGTGCATGTGTTAATCGTATATTGCAGGTATCAGACGATGGCCGGTACCTGCTGCTGTCTATCAGGGAAGGCTGTGATCCGGTCAACAGACTGTGGTATTGTGACCTTAAAACCACTCCTCAGGGTATTACAGGTACGGTACACTTTGTGTTATTTAGTTGATCTGTGTGCCTACTGTAATGCTTACTTTTTAATCAGCATTTTCTGGTAAACTAACGGTTTACATTTTTCTCTGTCTGATCCAAGAAGCACTTCCTCGTTGTATTTTTTACAGTCACAGTCGTTGTGTGCGTGTTGCAGGACTTAAATCCTCCTCCTCTCATGTTTAGGACTTTTGCCATGGGTGAAGCTAATCGACAACTTTGACGCCGAGTACGAGTACGTGACCAATGAGGGCACGTTGATCACATTCAAGACCAACCTAGACGCCCCTCGTTACCGCCTCATCAACATCGACTTTGCCTCTCCCACTCAGAGCAACTGGAAGGAGCTCATCCCTCAGCACGACAAGGACGTTATTGGTGAGCTGCTGCAGCACTCGTGTGACCTGTACTACCATCACATTAGGAATGGGTGTTAAAATTCCTTTTGATGTCTATAGAAATACACCTTTTAAACTTCTTACTTGATGTCTTCCCTTGGCCATGTCTGGCCTGCAGTGTTTGCCACCTGTACGTACTCCAGCTACCTGTTTGTGTGCTTCCTCCACGACGTGAAGAATGTGTTGAAAATGTACCGTCTGAGCACGGGGGAGGAGCTGAGGACCTTCCCTCTCGAGGTCGGCTCCGTGGTGGGTTTCACAGGACGGAAGAGGGACTCTGAGATCTTTTACTATTTCACCTCCTTCCTCTCCCCAGGTACGACATCACCAAATACATATGTGTATGTAACCGCTCGGTTTGTGTAGTGGTTGTAGATGTTATGTCACTTTATAATGTTTTTTTTGCTGTAAAAAAATCATTTTTAGTTTAAAGGGGGGGGAAGAAAAAATTGCTAAACAATTCCAGTTAAATGTGCTCCAGTTAGATACATTTCCCACATGTCGTCAAACTGATTTAAAGATTTTAGAGCAAATTAGATTGTTGTTTTTCTTCTCCGGCATCCAGCCATCATTTACCACTGCGACCTGACTCAGGAGCCGCTGCAGCCCCACATCTTCAGAGAGGTCACTGTCAAAGGCTTCAGCCCCTCAGACTACCAGACCACCCAGGTAACGAACCTCTCATTGTGTTTGTGTTGACTGTTTCCATCATTTCTAGCATGAAATCCTGCTTCTTTTCTTCTTTCTTTCTTTCTTTCTTTCATTAGCACCCGGACAAACACTAATAAAGATAACTTGTGTTAATACCAGAGTCACTGCTCCCATATGTCTCCCAAGACACGTATTCCCTCTCATTTCCTGGCTCTGTTTCCAGTCCTATTTGTGTTCCTGATTGTGTTTTTGTTTTTTTTGCCAGGTCTTCTATTCCTCCAAGGACGGCACTCAAATCCCGATGTTTATCGTTCACAAGAAGGGCATCAAGTTGGACGGCTCCCATCCAGGGTTTCTCTACGGCTACGGTGGTTTTAACATCTCCATCACACCAAGCTACAGCGTCTCCCGACTCATCTTTGTCCGACATCTGGGAGGAGTCCTGGCTGTCGCCAACATCCGAGGAGGAGGGGAGTATGGGGAGACCTGGCACAAAGGTGAGAGGGATTGTGCTCATCCATCTCGTTTGTTGATGCCAGTGCAAGCCCCCTCATTCACATACTTTTCCCTTTTTTTTTTTTAGCTGGCATGTTGGCCAACAAGCAGAACTGCTTCACAGACTTCCAGTGTGCGGCTGAATATCTCGTCAAAGAGGGATACACTTCTCCTTCCAAGCTGACTATAAACGGAGGCTCTAACGGTGGCCTGCTTGTAGGTATGGAAACGGCTAGCTGAGGAGCAACACAGCCTGTACAGAGCAAGAGTCCTCAAACGGTTGTAGTCCCCGGTGTGTCTGACTGTGTGTGTTTCTCTCTCAGCGGCCTGCGTGAACCAGCGGCCGGAGCTGTTCGGCTGTGCTGTCGCTCAGGTCGGCGTCATGGACATGCTGAAGTTCCACAAGTTCACCATCGGCCACGCCTGGACCACAGACTTCGGCTGTTCTGAAAACAAAGAGCAGTTTGATTGTCTCATGAAGTAAGTGCTCAGTAGCCAACGTATCAAAGTTAGAGTTAAAGTTAGGGTCAACGGACTCATTTACATCCACACCCTCAAGGTAGAAATGTTAATTAGAACATAAATAAAGAGAAACATACACATGTATTGTCTATTCTACAGTGCAATCATACAAACTGCATACAGCTACTGTATTGATGCATGTGGTGTGTTTGCGTACATGCTAAAACTCATATTTTGCAACAGCTGTTATCTTCCGAGGGGACTAACATCACCAAAGTATTTATGCTTCTTCTGGGATCAACAGTCACATACATGCTTTGATAACTCCGTATCGACAAATCTGATTGACTTACAATAAAAAGTGTAATTTATGTAACAAGCAGCTTCATTGGAAGAAACATCGTACAGCAGAAACTGATGTAGATGAAAACAAAATTAATAGGCAACTATTTTGATAATCGATAAATAATTTCATGCATTTTTTTTCAAGCAGAAACGCCACATCTATTGTGCTTTCTGCCTCTAAAATGAGAGAATTGGGGGCTTTTCTTTGTGCTTCATAACCAGTTAGAAGTTCCTCGTAGTAACTTTAAGCTGTTTTATCTGCAGCCCTTACCAACAAACGGGTTGTTTTTATATTTTCTTACACTTGTGCTAATATCTGAACTCCGCACCTTCCCGCTGCTCCTCTTTGCCAGATACTCCCCGCTCCATAACATCCGCGTCCCAGAAGGCAACGGGGTCGAGTATCCCGCGGTGCTCCTGCTGACGGGGGACCACGATGACCGCGTGGTGCCTCTCCACTCCCTCAAATACATCGCCACCCTGCAGCACATTGTAGGCCGCAGCCCCAAGCAGACCAACCCTCTGTTCATCCTCGTGGACACAAAGTCGGGCCACGGCGCCGGCAAGCCCACCAGCAAAGTCATCCAGGAGGTGGCCGACACCTACGCCTTCATCGCTCGCTGTCTCAACATCTCCTGGGTCAAATAACTTCATCATCTTTCGAATACTGCTCATACCAGCTGTTCTTTATAACTTCACACTAACACTTTATTGAATCTTTTAACGCCCGTTTACCCAGCCACCATTACTGCATATTTTTATTTGTGTTTACCCCCCCCCCCCCTTGTGTGAGCCTATTACAGACTCACCAAGATCTGCCCCGGCTGCACCTGCACACAACCTTTAATAAGCCAACATGCAGCACCCACCAGCTAACCAACCCTCTCCTATAGGCCATGTTTGTAGTCCTAAGGAAACAGAGAATGACTACATTATTAGTGATGTTTGTGTAAAGAAGGAAGGGGGGTACCGTCACCGTTACAGTAATCGGCCAATCAGCAATTATCAGCCATGCGGTCAAACTGGCAAAAGGTTATTAGTAGATTGTTTCTGTATCCTCTGGTTGCTTCAACATGATGCGTATTATTTATTTTACATTTCTGTCCAGAATGGAGGCTGTGGATGATGAATGACTGCAGCATGTACAAGTATAGTGCAAATGATGACGCCACGAAGTGTGTGTGTGTGTGTGTGTGTGTGTGTGTGTGTGTGTGTGTGTGTG
>NW_022280121.1:1237206-1249729 GCF_004355925.1 Anarrhichthys ocellatus
GTGTGTGTGTGTGTGTGTGTGTGTGTGTGTGTGTGTGTGTGTGTGTGCGCGCGCGCGTGTGCAAGTGCAAGTAAATGTCAGTCTCCACATTTCTTTCAGACTGATGATGATTTCTACCTCTTGACATGTGCTGGTTGTTTACCTTTTAAAGGGAATAAAATACAATGCTACATTACAATAAACAACTTTTTAAACGGTTATTCATCGTGCTCATTTACTCTGTCATAACGAAATATATTTGATGATAGAGGAAAGCGCTGCTTGAGCTCTAAAATAAAGACACTTATTAAAAACTATTTTATTTACGCGTTCATTTTTCTTTGGATTTGTCCAAATGATTGTATTGTGAGACTCTGTTTGTAGACGAGAACAGAAAGTGAGAGTAGAAGCACAAGAAGCTTTATTTAAGAGTCAGATTTATTGTTCTATTTCCACTGAGGACGCTGACTCCAGTGTCTTAAGATTTAACGTTCCCTGTAATATCGTGGCTGCTTCCAGTCCTGTTTGATGTTCAGGTCTTCCACCAGGGGGCAGTCACTCTGAAAATGACCAACACGTGCAGCAGCAGAAAATGAGGGTGGTCTGACAGAGGGCCCCATGTGGGTTACTCAACATCCAATGTTTCATGTTCGAGAACTTCTCTGATGTCCCATGCTCATGTTTTGTAGTGCAGTTACTGTGAAAAGACTACACAAACGGCAGGTCCTCCACCTGAGTTTGTCCAAACTCGTTCCCGAACAGAAGTTAAAATCACAAAAACAGAAGCAAAAGACAAACTTATTTTTTCATGAATGTTCCATTTATTTACTTTTCATTTGAATGCAGAACTTCCTGTTTAGAGCATAAATTAAACATTAAATTGAAGTGAAAGGCTGTAACTGTACATGATTTACAAAACAAAACGTAATTAGAAGACAGTTTGTTTGAGTTTACCATTTTTGTTGTTCTCAACAGTCGCATGTTCACTCGAATTTCTCTCCATTTATTGAGGCATTTTCTTTAAAATACGTTTCAATTGCTTAATGCCAGTGAGCAAAGGCTGTAAGGCCTCAGCTGGAGACAACATGGCCTTTCAAAAGAGAATTTAGGAGGATAGAACCATCCTAGAAGAGCCTTTGATTCTAATTATTAACACACAAATACAGTACTTCTTTCATCAATATTACTCTGTCATTGCCCGATATAATTCATAATTTTCCCACACATACTTTCCAGTGGTTTTATAAAATAAACTTAGAAATCATTCTCGATTCAGTCCAAGAAAAAGACAAATGCACATCAATCTTTTTTTGTTTTTAAGAAGGTTGAAATGTTTGTTACAATATTTTTTTTTCTCGTTTAACGTGGAAAAATCCAAACTGAAATTACCATTTCAATGAAAAAAGTTTTGAGTGTGGGATTTTAAGAATTTGATGGAGATATTCAGATTCGTCAGTTCCACAAAATTAAAGTCAATATATTTGTAAAATGTTCCAGGAAAAGTTTTTAAGAAGCTTGAAACTATTTTAAACTACTTGAATATCCTGAAAAATAAAACCAGAATCAGGCAATTATATCGCTTGCATTTCTTTAAATATAATTGTTTCTTACTCTCTTAATTCAAACTAAATTATCTTTTTTAACTTTCAGCTCTATGTGGAAAGAAATCCACTTGTTAACGAGCTTCTTTGAGTAAATTAAGGGAATAAAAGGTAAGTGGACTAAATACTGTTTACAGTGAAAATGTCAACAACAAGCTCATTTTAAAAATACATTTTCAACTTTCCACATATAGCTAATGAGTGAATAATTCAAAGTCTTAGCAGGTTTTAAGAAACACATGGTATGCATGTGGGAATTAATATTAATACATTTATTCCTAATGACAAAAAAACACATTTCCAACCAATAAGCCCCATGAAGACAGAGTTTGATAAGAACATGTGACACAGTCAATAGGCTATTATGACTACTGTGTAGTTCGATCACTTACTTGAGAAGTAAGCATAATTAAGAACAGAGAGGATTCTCAACAAAAGCCCAATCTACCTTAAATAATGGATGTATGTGCGTGCACGAGAGAATAATTAACCACCAGAGGGCGCGTGACAGGCCTGTAGAACCCCGCAGTAGGCCAACATCCCAGACTGATGACTGATTTTGTCAACTTGTGTCCTGAGACTGCTGGAGCGCGTGCTAATTTCTGACTGACTAACATATTTGAAGACGTTCTGAAATACCCAATGAGCACACACACACACACACACACACACACACACACACACACACACACACATACACACACACCTACCTGTGATCTTACTGAAATATGAATGCGGAAATGGCAGCTCAGCCACTGCTGAGGAACTATATAACTCAGCGGAGGAGCAATAATTAAATAACTCCCAACTACATATCAATGTTATTGCTATAATAGTTGTAATTTTACTTTTTATTTTCTGAAGTTGAAATATCGCATTAATATTCAACAGCATCAAACCTTTTTGTTTGAATGATTTTTGACTTTCTCATGATAGAAAGAAGCTGGTCCCTTATTTTACTGTGGCTTGATGTTCCGTTGTCGTATCATTGTATTACTTAGAGGCCTTGCATGTATTTAATTGATTAAAACACATCAAAGTATCTTTGTCGTTACAGTGTTTAAGATGCAGAATGGTGCAGGTGATTGTCTGTTGCGAGCCAATGGATGGCGCTATTTATTTCAGTCTTCTGTGTCTCTTGACTCTTTGGTCTTATCGACTCCCAAGCCCTGGTCTGGGAACAGTTTACTTGTAGCCCACTGCTTTGTGAGGACACAAGGCCGAGTGAGCGAAGAGCAGATGTCAGATCAGTAGGGAGGGTTTGGGGTTGCTAATTTATAGTATTACATTAAAGTGTGCGTGTCCCTCTGTATAGTTTTTTTCAATGCGAAATTACTCATTGGCATGCTTTCAGGGGAATCTGAAGTGTTTTAATGATGTCTAATAGTTTAAACTGCTTTTGAACAAGCTGGGTGGGAGATGTGAAGTATGGATCCTCATCAACAGGAGAGAAAGAGGTGGGGGAAGTCTGTGAGCATGGTGGGGGGAGGCCAAGAATGCCACATGGTTTGAAGAGCCATGATAAAACCCTGAGACATGCAGGAGATTGGATTCAAATTTACCAATGAGAATATCTTGACTATTGGAACATTCCGCAGAGGAGGGAGTCTTTTTCACACAAAAAAACGCCGAAAGCAGTAGATTTACCGGCACTGACTGAGATCAGCAGCAACATTTTGTTGGGGGGAACAAAAATGGGGGCTGTCAATGAAAAATGCGCCTCAACTACCGGATCATTTTGGAGATGATTCTCCAGATGTGTGCCACAGGCTCCCATGCAATCTGTTGGGGACACATTTAAAAACTGAACAAGCCTGCCCCTCACGTTGCTGCGTCTTGTGTTACCGCGTATAAAATATTCATCCACGGAAAATCTCTTTGATTCCAGCCGGTCACTTAAGGCTTCATACGCCAGGTTAAAGTCAGCCCTAAACATGTAATTCTAACTGGAGCGTCGACAGGCTTCAGGTCCAGCAGACGGAACCTCCGCTTTCCTCCACATTTGCTCGTTGAAAGGGTCACCGGGAGAAGCGTTTGTTCTGCCTGTGCCATCTCATTCATTCACGCCGGGAAAAAAAGGGGAAGATGTCTGCACCCGCTCCTACAGGTGAGTCCCTTTTTTTTTTTTTAAACTCTAAAGAAAGGCTCTGGACGAGTAGCCTGTTTTCTTCAACTAAATGTGCCGGAAAAGCCCTGAAAGTGGTATTTGGTTGCAGCTATAAGCTCACCCCTGTGAAGCGTTGGAACCTGTTTCTCATTGACCTGAGATGACCGGATTTGAACAACTTGACAAAGTGATGGATCGGCTCATTTATCAAACCCATTCAATACAGTTATGAAGTGTAAGATGCGCACACATGCCCGGATTGAAGCCCATGATTTAAATGGCACATCGGAATCAATACTAAACTATGAATTCCTTGTGTGAGATAAAGAAGAGTTTGAAAACAACCGGTAAAAGAAACGTTACCGATCACTGCCCCCTTAACTTCATGAGAATATTACCGTAATTCTAGAATGATCTTCCGATTAAGGAATACACCGATCATTCGATTACAAGTCTGTTCACTGGTTGTATGAAGTTGATCAACAAAAGGTGGAAAACTTTAGAAAGGTTCAATGAACCCAAGAAGAGGGAAATAAAGTCATATATTACCGGCCGAATACGAGCAGAAAAATAAAACCAATAAATAAAACGGTGAATTGAAGCGGATATTTTCTCCCATTGTGCGCAGTTTTTGGCGCACCGGCTGCAGAGGCGCTTCTTTTCCAAACCTCCCCCCTCTCTCTGACGTCACCGATATTTCATTCACATATTTTCACCCAGTTTGCTCCTGCTGGAGGAGAGTTTCTTCTATTGAAAAAAAAATACTACTATCACGTGATTTACCTCCCAAAAAGGTTTCTTTTAGTTTTTTTGTTTCTCGCTGTTGCCCACCTAGGACTGAATGGAAACCCACCCTGCTGAGTCCAGGAGATAATAGCAAGTCGCCTGCAGGCTCTTTGGAAATGTGTCGGAGTCTTGATTTAGATTTATTGCGCCAACGCAAATTTGAAATCACATTTTTAATGAATGACTCGATGCTAATTTTGCTAAATGAAGCGAGTGAATAAATCAAATGTCCCACAAGCTTCTTCTTTAACTGTTGTGGTCTAGTGTGGAGCACATGGCACATGTGCACTTTTGTGTGAAGCTTGTGTACATTTTTCGTTGATTCAAAATATCCCTTAACGAAATCTTTAGAAATGGCAAATGAAGAATGTCATTTGAATGCAAAATAGTTTCTTCTTCTTTTACAGATACAGGCAGATGCCTCCTATAATGTAATTTCAAGCTGTAAGCAAATTTGCATGTGTTTAGAGTTTTAAATGAATAAAATAATTCAGAGAATAATGTCCTTTTCATGAAAAACCTTTCACACGTTCATACTCCCCCATCCTTGTCAAATAACTCTTAGATTTGATGACCTGCTTTGCCAACACTGTTTACACTTCCTTGCAAACGATATAAAACGTGAGGGATTGGTGGCTGGAATGCATGAAGTAAACGACACAAAAAAAATAACCCCTTCACTAAAAAAGAAAGGAGAAAGGGGAGACAAACTCAATGAACCCTTTGAACTGCATTGACAGCAGCAGGGTAAAGGCACATTTCCTCTGGGAGCCTTCAGGGTGAGGAGTGGGGGTTGGGTGGGGTTAGCTGGGGTGATGGAGTCCAAAGTCTGCTCAGAAATGTGGTATTCACACAGCTCAGGAATCTGCTCCTGCTTAGGTTAAATCCTCGTAATTATCTGTTTTGATCAAAATAACTATAACTGCTTATATTCTCAGACTGATTTCAGTTCATTTTCCTAACAGGCTGTTCTTGTCTAAATGACGGATTATGGTTTATGGCTTAAAATAAAAAAAGTTGATTATAATTTATGACCTTTAGTTAGTGTTCACTGGAGCAAACCACCGCTGTTATTAAAAATGGGGTGGATTCCTTTCTCTTTTTTCAAGTCTTTAAGTTGAAATACACCATATATTCTCCTGGCATGGTTGTGACTGGCTGTGAAAACAGCAAGGGACTTTAGCACTATATATGCCTGAGCCGTCTAATATGTCTTATTTTATAGATATATTCAAATGTTTTGAATAGACCATTGAATACTTGCACACTGTCTTGATTCTTAAACTTATATTCATGCAGTCCTAACAGAGGTTCATAATACCTTCAAAGGGTTTGCACAAGTCTGTTGGTGTTACAGTTACAAAAAGTAATGTATCAGTGAACATATTAATTATAGGTTGATAATATGCATTCTTCATTTATTTTACATTCAATTTATCATGAGAGCAAAATCTATAGTTGTAAACTTTGCCAAACGCGTCCTCTTAACTTAACTTTACATTCCATTATTACCAAAGTGAATCATGAACAGCTTTATCTACATAACGTTGTCATAACTGGATCTTAAAAATAGACCATTTTATGAACTTTTTGCAGGACTCTTTTGGTTCAAGTATGTTAGTGGGAAATAAAGATTGTTCCAAAACTCAAACTAATTTGAAAACAATGTTATCCTGCAGCATAAAGTCAAATAAAAGGTAGCCAAAGTAAGACTTTTATGTTGATTATAAGATAAACACCAGAGAAATTAACTAAAGAAGTTGTATTTTTAGTTCAGCTTTAAAATAGACCAATGCTTATGAATTCCCTTACTTAACGCAGAACTTAATGTTCAACATTTTAAACTGTATTTCTCCACAAAAGTAAACAAGGAAAAAAGATTGATGACTAAACAAGTTTCAGCACAATCTTATCCTGCAGCATAACGGCAAGTAAAAGTAATAAAGTATAACGTGTGCGTGGTGGGGATTATATATTGACGTAAAGTAAATAAAACAGGGGGACAAGTTTAAGTTGGTGGTGGTTATAAGATCTAATGTTTGTATTTTCAGTTCATCTAAAAATAGGCCAATTCATGTTTCACACTTCTCATATGAAAGGTTGCTATTTAGTTTGACGCACTCTTCAGAAACACACACAAAAAAAGGCTGATGTTAAGTTAAAACACATTTTAAAATGATCCTTTCATTCAGCATGAGGGTAAATTAAAAGATTGTTAAAGATTTTTATTTATTCATTTTTTTTAAAACACAGCAATGTTGATCCCTGACTTTTTTTTGCAAAACTTCATTAAAAAAAACTTGCTCTTATTAGTCGATGTGCAGTTTTCTACAAATAAAAAAGTGGAAAAGATCTCAAGTTTCAAAACAATCTTATCCTGCAGCTTAAATAAAAATAGAAGGGATGCCAAAGTATGTCTCCTGATTGGTGTTGATTATTTAATAATTATGAAAACAAATGTAACGAGCAGAAGTTATATTTTCAGTAAAATAAAGTTTCAATTTTCCCTTAAAACACCCTATCATCAGTTTGAGACGTTTCACATTAAATAAAAACATTTTCAGCCATATTAAGATATTCAAATTGAGAAGTGGCTTTAAATCTCCACTAATTACTGTTTTGGTATTTCAGTTGCTTCCTTTGACCAACAGGCACACCCAAGCCACACATATCTAAATTATTCCATTAGCTTGCACACATGTCAGTGAACTGCACTGGGGATTTCCACCGACTTGTCCTAATCAGAAAGGTCCTGTCAGGATATGAGTGAGTGGATAACATCTGACACTGGTATCCAACCCTGTGACCCAAACAGTAATTCTATGGCCACTGCAGAGGCCTCCTCTACAAGCATCTCCAAAAACAGGCCTTTGCGCAGGGGCTGGGATGGATGGATTGGGGGTGGGGGTAAAACTCGTGAATTCCAGAGGGTGGGCTCTTTGGCTCTGGTGGGTGGAGATGGGCTTGTTGTTTTTTTCATTCCTCAAACGTGTTTCCCCTCTTTGCTCATACCCGGGGAATAACCCCCATGGAGAACCGTCCCACCAGGGTATAGATGTGAGATAGGAAGGGAAGTTTCTCAATGGATGCAGTATTTTTCAGGCTTGTTGTTATCAAGCTGCTGTGTGGCCTTGAGTAACCGCAGCTCATGGTTGGGCATATCTCTCCGGAGAGTGTTTGTCTCATGCTGGCGGACATAAAGTGTAACTTGCATATGCAGTGAGACTTGAATAAGGGTTTAAACTCTTGATTTTATCCAAGTTACATTTTTGTGAAATAGTCTTTTTTTGGTGTTTTTTTTGGAATGACTTACATTTATATGCTTTGTATTCATATCATATATTAAAGTAATATGCATCTACAAGTAATATTTGTCAAACAGACACACGGTTTGTATATGAAGATGAGAGGTTATTAACTTTATGGAACTTCAGTTTTTGCTTTATTGGGATCCACTTTTTACTGAAAGTAAACAGGTTCGCTCTCAAAAGAAAAACGAAATTGTCTCGACAAACTCTCATCGCTGTGTCTTTATTCTTTTGTAATGCTGAAGAGAATCAAGCACAAGGCTGATGCCTTCCCTCAAAAAGTTAAGCCACCATTTAATCATCTTTGTGCGTGCACTTTAATTATCTCTGAAAAGCTTCTGCAATGTGGTCGTTGGGCCTGAGGCTTGATTTACTGACAACTGAACACATCAGTTTTCAGGTTTGTTTTTCTGGGTTTTCCAGTCACATTCCAAAGCTGTGAGTTCAGCTCTCCTCTGGTGCCCACTATATATGATGCTGGGAGCTAACTGGTTGTGTGTGAGGAACATGACCTCAAAAACATGTCCATGCATAGAAAGCATGGAAAATGAGCATTACATTTTTTATTCTGTATTGTTATTATAAGTTATTTTCATCTGTGAAGGGAATGTATAGGTCCCTCCGTGTGGTTGGTTGTTTTTTTTCTGTCATAAAGACGGGAGTTTATTTAACCGAAATATAAACCAGGCTTAGAAAAGTATAGGGTGTAAAATGTAGACATGTGTCTCCATGTTTTATTGTTATTATTAACCTTATCCTCCAAATCTGTTAGTGTTTTAGTTTAGTATAAGGCACGTCTAAGATGTTTAGACATCTACGGATGGATGGTTATAAAAAACCTGAGCTGTGTTTTAAAGGAGGGTCTTCTATTTCGTATTTTGCAGATGTTAGATTTAGACTATGGGACAGATGAAAAAGTAATTTGTTTGTAATGTGATTTATTTTAAAAGTGTCTGACAAATGGTTGGTGTCCATGTGTGTGGACAAATTGACACACTGCTGCATGTTCAAACATGATAATTGGAAAAATCTGTTTTTATTTCAACAAACTTGCAGTTGCTTTTGCTAATTTCTCGCCATATTTTTCAGTTTTCTTCCCCCATGTTTTATTTGGCCCTGCTGCTATGACCACCCAAATACACCCAAAGGATTCATTCAAAATTAATTGAATCCCATCTAATCTGATCTCAGAGTATAATAGCTTTAGGCTATGTAGCTATAGCTACACCAACCCATTATAGCTTTACCACCAGCAAAACACAGTGCAAACAGTACAATCTCCTGTGTGTTAGAGGCTCTCATTAACACAGCGCTTGTTTTTATTCAATTATAATCGACCGAACTTGGGGCTGTACTCTGCTCACGGTTGCGAGTCCGATCCCCCCCCTCTTCCCTGGAATCGCAGAGCAGAAATGAGCAGCAGAAAAGCGTGGAATTGTCAAAGTCACGTGTTCTCACTATGGGAACGGGCACAGCCAGCTCGAGAGCGAATGAGAGCGAAGGAGGGAGAGAGAGAGAGAATGAGAGGGAGGAAGGCAGAGAGAGAGAGAGAGAGAGAAAGAGGGAGAGCAGTGCAGAGGTGGTGTGAGTGAGGAAAGGATTGAAGGGAAGAAACAGAGACATGACACAAATATCAAAAGGCAGAGAGCACGTCGTACCATGCGAGCTAAATTGGTGACCGATGGGATCGAGGATATCGGATTAATGGTGACTACCGCAGCCCGTTTTCGCAGAGGAAGCTTCTCTATTGCAACTTGGGCGCAGAGGGTCCGCGGGGAAACATGGCCGAAGGTTATTCTGCAATTATTCTTCTATTTTCAGTTTTTTTTTCTTCTGTCCTCCCTGTCTGCTCGCGCGAGGAGGGAGGTAGTAGGAAGGAGGGGGGGCAAGGTGCAACGTGGTCAAAAAACACCGACTCTGAACCGCCCCTGCTCAGCACCGTATCTTACCATGTTTCGCTGCATTGAGATGTATGCATTGTTGGAGCGTATAGTGCTACTCTGCCCACTACTACAAGCGCGAGGAACCATGCGTACACCTGCCTTTTGGATCACACGGCAAAAAGCAACTCCACTGTAGGAGTGGGCTGCAGATGCACGAGACAAAATCCTCCACAAGTTCCACCGAGACTGAGCGTGCCTTCGCACGAGTCAGAGGCGATCATCTGTCAGGGAGTAACACGCAACTTTTTTTGAGGGAATGTTTGCGTTGATGCACACCGCATCACAGCACCACGCGCACCCCCCCCCCGATTGCTTATGTGATGTCGAAAATAGTAGTGGAGGAAATTTCTACTGTCCGTGAACTTCACAGAGCCCGTATAGCAAGTGGAGGGGATCCCCCCCCAACGCTTCTTGAAGTTCATTTATACGCAAACAGAGCCCACTGAACTTGCACAAACCCGTATGCGCACAGGGAAGTAGCCATCCCGTGGTGTGAACTACCTCCCGAGCCTGTAAAAATGTTCTAACTTTTGCCTCTTGCGCGTTTCAGGAGGGCCGCGTAAAGGTGGCGGAGAAGACCCCGCCAAGTCCACCGAGCAGGAGGACCGGACTCGACCTCAGATCCTGTCGGGATCGGGCTTCTGCAAATGGTTCAACGTCCGGATGGGCTTTGGATTTATTTCAATGACCAACAGCGAAGGGAGCCCCGTCGACCCCCCTCTGGATGTCTTCGTCCACCAAGTAAGTTGACGCCAAAAAAACAACAAAAAAACGGCACAAACGAAGGAATAAACATCCCCGGTGTAGCGACATGGCGAGCATCTTTCTAAAGCATCGACTGAATGAATAGTTTTATTTCCTTCTCCAACTATTTCACTGTCAATGCAAATCCCACCTTGATCCCCCCCAGCCCCCCCCCACCTCCTCGTGTAGCCTACTTCTCTCCAGAGCACCAGGCTGCATTGTATAATCCGGATGTTTTGCATTGCCCAACATGTTACTGTGTAATCACACGTTGTCCACGGGCTTGAAAAAACCCCTCCAAAAAAACCTCAACACGTTAAATTTCCTCTTTAAGCCACATGTGTCCAAGCTCAGCCCCCCCCTGCATTGTAAAGGGAAGGGGAGACATGTCATGTGGCTATGACACGGTTAGTTTCACACTTGGCTCTAATGGACAGCAGAGCTGGCTTGATATGCGGCCACTTAACATGTCGGAAGGTATAGGTTTAAAAAAAGAAAAGAAAGTCAAACTGTGCACTCTGCTGCTGCTCTGAGAGGCGTTTGGCTCCTCTGCTGCTGTTTCGTGGCTGCGTTGTTTGAAACATTTGGCCAGTTTTCCACCGCACGTAGAGTCACTGTTGATTTATTGTGCACGGAGTTCATTTGTGAGGCTTTGTTTTCCACTTAATCTGCAGCACTCAAAAGAGCCTCTTTCTTCTTTCAGCTCCTCTCCCCCCCCTCTCCCCCCCACGCTTAATCGGCTTTTTTTTTTTTTATGGTCCTATAAAGTGGCTTTAAAATACTCAGGGAGGAAGGACAGAGGATGAGGAGAGGCATTTTCTACCATTTCATGTGACCTCCTCCCCTAGAGGTGCGTTTATTGTGGACTCATGGGGTGTTGTGCTGAACTTGTGGGTGGGGGGAGCATATTAGGGGTTAGGTGCTGTGAAGGATGAATTAAAAAAGGTCCACTGATCATTATCAGGCAAACTGGGAGTATTGAGAAATGTAATTTATAGTTTCATAAAGGCATTCGTTTATTTCCTTATAAGCCCGTTCATGTGGAGCGTTTGAAGGTATTATTTTGTATCAGTCATACAGAAGTTGTATCCAGAGATGAGGGAGGGGGGCCTCTGAGGTCGACATTGATTGCTAAAGATTTGTTTTAACCTATTTGTTGTTCCTCAGCTGTGCACCAGTGGGACAGTTTGCAGTGATGGAATTAGGTCTTTATTACTGCTATATTAAACATTTCTCCATGATTTCTGTTGCGTTCATCGCCCTATATTTTGTTATTTTTCAATATATATTTGAGATCAAGATCATGTTATTGTCCTTGACTTGTAATTTGCATCTTCTGATCATTATAAATGTACTATTGATCTGAAGTTAGTTCTTTTTAATAATTTATTAGCTGTCTGATTATAATGTAATTTAAAATCCGCAGTGAACTTGGTGCTAAAGAAAAATCCCATTTTCAGTGAAATATGCTCAATATGTTGACCTTTGTTCCATCTGTCATAGTCATGGCACGGATAATCATGTGTCGGCCTCGAAGCAAGTCGTGCACGTTTGGTGTTTCTTATCGTCTTCTGTTTGTGTGACGATCCAATGTTTGAAATCCGAGCATCGCCGTGCATATTTAAAAAGGACGAGCGGCTCAGGAGCATTGCATCAGTTTTTTTGATTGATGTTTTCATATTTGCATCCTTCAACATATACTCAAGGCTCCCTAATTTCCCCTGCTGGCCAGAGCTGTTTTTAGAAGTGGATCAGCAGGAGAGAAGGAAGGTGTGGTCTGGGAAAGGCCAGGCATGGTGCCATATATGTGTCTGCGGGAATTTGTTTTTTTCCACGTGTATGCAGTCCTGTGAGGTATTTTGGTAATACAGGTGCATTCAGAGATGGAAATGGTTGCAATTAACAACTGTCACTTCCTGCTCTCGATAATGGTTTTCTTAAATTGTGTGTAGTTGCATTTTTGTTTAGAAATGCAAATTGTTCCACTTAAACCTATTTATAGAGGAATTGTCTGGCATACAATGAATCATATGTTTACACTAGTGCACCCCCCCC
>NW_022280121.1:1249829-1321206 GCF_004355925.1 Anarrhichthys ocellatus
CCCCCCCCCCCCCCCCCCCCCCCAATGTTTCCAGCTACGTGTTTACAATAATACAGCTGTCATTTAACACAAAGAGCAGACAATATGCATTCATAAGCACATTGTCATTCTGGATGCAAGACACCGCAGTATTTGCATATGTGCTCTCATTAAATCAGTCGCTGGATTTCTCTGAAATGTGTCTCTGCTGTCAGCCTGAAGACATTCGGACGTCTTGATGCTGTTTTCAGGTGTTTAGGAAAATGTCCAGACGTGGGAACATTGAATTAACATCCTGCAGGTTGCCACAATACATTCAAATATATATTTTCTTGATAAGTTTAGGGAATATTGCTGTTAGGATACAAATATTTGAAACCCGTGACGAGCATGAAGAGCAGACTTTTGTTATGCAAGCTGCTGAAAGACAGAGTTTGGCTCGACTTAAAGGTCATGCAATATTGTCTGAATTTATGATACACGGTTATACCTGTCGGTAACTGTAAAAACAGAGCGGTGGAAAGATTGCAAATTTATTCGTGCACAACACTTACCCTATATGCCCGAGAGAGAGAGAGAGAGAGAGAGAGAGAGAGAGAGAGAGACAGAGAGAGGTAAGAACGATGGGGAGGGGAAGAGGGAGCATGATGACATAGAGAACGAGGGGGATAGAGGAGGAGTTTTCCTAGGAGAGGGAAAGAGGAGGGATGTGGGAAAAAAAATAGGTGGTGGTGTGTGTGTGTGTGTGGGGGGGGGTAGTCGAGCAGGAAAACATGAGCGAGAGGTTGGAAAAAGACAAGTTAGCGAAAGAGCAGGAGGTAAGAGAGGGCGCGCGAGAGTGTGAGTCAGTGAGAGGGTCCCCGCCCGACCACGAGTTCTCTTCCTGGGAGGCCTCTTCATGAGGGCTCCTATCTGATCACTTCCTTTTGGAGGGTGGTTGTGTGTGAGAGCGAGAGAGAGAGAGTAATTAAGCTTCTTCACCCACTTTACCCCTCTGCTTAGTGAATCCGCACACAAAGCCATTTCATTATCTCTGTTTGTCAACCCCTTCTCCACCTGGACTGAGTGTTTTTCTGTGTGTAAATGTCTGTGTGTGTGTGTGTGTGTGTGAGTGAGTTCCTGCTGGGACTCGGGGGTTGCTCTCCCCCCGGGCATTCTTTTAAAAGAGGAATTTCTTTAAAGACAAAAAGGCAGGAGGGTTGGGTGAGGGGTGTGTGTGGCGGTGAGGTGGGGGGCTGCTTTCCCTTTGTCGGTAATCAGTTTGAAATGTTGAACAGTTTGCTGCTGCTGTTATTCTCCCGAAACCTCCAGAGTGTGTGTTCAATTCAGAGTGTGTGTTCAATTTATGGAGCTCCCGTGAGTGTGAGTGTGTGTGAGGGGGGGGGGGTTCTTACTTTCTGCTCTTAACTACCAGACTGTTGATGTCTACATGTGAACCGTTGTAAGATGTTTCAGGTTTTGAGTGTGTGTTTTAATGCGTGCGAGAGAGTGTGTGTTTTAATGCGTGTGTGAGCGAGAGGGTGTGTGTTGTAAAGCGTGCGTGCGTGCGAGAGAGAGAGAGAGCGAGAGAGAGTGTGTGTTTTGTGTAGCGAGGTTAAAGTGGGCCCCTAGTGAGATTAACCTCTGGCCCGTGTCACCGTTTGGCATGCAGGCCCCACCCATCTCTGCCTCCAGATAGCCAGTATCAGGCTTTGTCTCTCCTGTAGCCACACTACCCCCTCACCCCCCCCCCCCAACCCACCCTTCTCTTCTGCACATCAAGAAACGCAAAAGAAGAAGAAAGACGATAATCATGTGACTTCCTGTTGAGGAGCTGGCTACATACGGCGGAGATGATTGGTAATTGGAAAGGTGGCGGAGTAGAAAGCAGAGCCGGGCTAATAACAAGTCGCACTTCACCTGAACGTTTGCATCTCGCACATTTATTCATTTCATTTCATTTAAATAAAATCCTAAACGCTAAATTCAACAATAACACATTAATAAAACAAATGCAAACATATTCAAATATGTCTACTGCAATTTTTCTTTCTGCACTTTGATCTTATGTTTAATTTATTTATTAGCAGAATAAAGAATTTATTCAACACTTTTATCAGATGTAACAAAGTAATAGAGCTGCAACTAGCAATTATTTTTATTATTATTTTATCTGCAGATTATTTTCTTAATAATTCTTTTTTTTTTTTCTTTAACATGACCTATTCCATTTGCTTTTTAAAATCTGACCAAGAGCCAGAGATATTCAGTTTATTGTTTAATATGAAAATCAAAAGCATCAAATCCTCGTATTTAAGAAGCGAGGACTAAAGAATATTTGGGAATTTTTGCTTGAAAAATGACTAAAACTATTGATTTTGAAAATAGTTGTTTTCTGTCAGTCAACTAATTGTTTATTTTACTAATAATTAAATCTCGAAAAGATTATGAAAATCGACACAATAAAAGAAGATTTAGAGAGTTTTGGAGGGATTTCTTTGGTCTAAACAGCGTAATAATTCTAATATTAATAATTTAATAATAATTGTAACTTTTCCCAAATGAAAAACACGGTTGTCATTCAGCATATGACTCTGATAAGAAGATGCTGTGTCAAAATCAGACCACAGATCTGCCACTTCTTCTTGTAATGAATAGATAGACCTACTTTGATCATATTAATCTCTTAATATCTATGTCATAAGCAAGCAAATCGGTAAATAAGCATTATCCCACTTCAATGGTGTTTGACATGCATAATGCTGATGCGTGCAGGTTGAAGTCGGTGCCAAAATATACAGAAGAAAAAACAGTTGACAAACAAATGAAGTCAGCTGCAAAATGAATCAGTTGAATAATGATTTACATTTAAACAGTGTTCAATAATAATACTACTCATACAACTTAAACTAACACGAATGCAGTTTATATTTGTTAATGCTGTCCATTATGGTGAAGGTTTAGTATCAAAAATGTTATTTCTCGACCAGTTTTGAACCTGTATAAAATTATTATCTGACATTAATCATTTCCTATGATCAGACTTCACTTCCTCAAATAGTTAATATTTGATTTTTGAAAGAACACAACCACTTGTGTCTAAAACACGTTTGTTTTTCTGCTCTGAATGCCTCCGGTTATGAGCTGGCCGTGTGTTTTATCACCGGCCACCTCGACGAGGTTCATTTCCCCTCTCGTGCTGATAAACGTAGAAAGATGATCTAGTGCTTCCTCCCTCAGATCAAATATTTGCCCCGGTCATAATCGGGGGGTGTTGGATGTTGTTAATTTGAGGCAGGGGGAAACATGAATTCTTTTAAGTGTTTGATGGGGGGGTTGGACAGGGTTCAAGGGTCAGGGCCACTAATGACAACGTGTTGAGGAGGGCTGAGGTGTCAGCGTCATAAGAGCTGCTCTGTTGGTGGTTTCCATCGACATATATGTGTGCGCGTACTTTTTCTTTTCTCCGCCCTCATCCAGCTTTCTCTCTCCTCTTTCTCTCTCCTCTTTCTCCTTTGCTTTATATGCATCCTGTTGGGGTTGTGTCCATCTGAGCTGATCTGGCCCAGCTTTGTCCACTTAGCATTTCCTGTGTGTAAAAAGCTACTTAATGGCACCGCACCACATGGCGACCGCCATCTCCCTCACGCTCAACCCCCTACACATCCCCTATCCTCTCAATACGAGCACGATCCATAAGCGCGCGGCTCCGCGTGGGCCACCTCTGATTTAAAGCGTCCCGCAATTAGCCATTCCATAGCCGGTGGTCGCCACGGAGAGTGGCTTGGGGGGGGGGAGGATGGCGGGTCTCCTCTCTCCGCTTCCCCATCCCCTCACGTTACAGCTTCCTGTATTGATTGCTGGGTCTGGTGATGACGAGGGCCTGGCTGATGAAAAGGAGGGCTATTTCTATCCAGGATGTTGGAGTCAGTATTGATCGCTGGCTCCTTCCTACACATACACGCACACACACACGCACACACACACACACGCGTGTAGAACCAAAGGAAGATATTTATTACATATAAGGAAGCTTGTAAGCATAATCAAGCCATTTCAGAGTGTGTTGGTATCCATTTTGTTGGCTCGGTTTCATCAGTTTTGAGGATGACCGCAGCTGTCTGTTGGTGGCTGTGAGTGAAAGCACTGCGAGCTGGTGTGGTCCGCCAGTCGTGCAGGGGGTGGGTGGTGCTGGGACGGTTATGCCACTGACCCCTGGATTTCTGCTGCTGACCTGTGGGGGGCTCCTGATCAAATGGGGGTTTTGTTCCTGGGCTCCCCCCCAGGTCCAGCCACCGATCAGGAGTTGCTCCTCCATTGGAGCTGAACAGAATGCGCTGGAGGCATTTCCATGAGCCTCCTCCTCCTCCAAACTCCCTCCCTCATCCACCACCCCCCCCTGCTCCAGGCCACTCCTCCATTTTGTGTTCTCTCTCTCGCTCTCTCTCTCTCTCTTTCTCTCTCTGATGTTCTCTCGTTCCCTCTCCCCGGCCGTGCCCTTTTTTGACCTCGGTGCGTAAACTGAAACGGGTCAGGACACCCGCCAGGTCACCCGAGAGGAGGAGTCTCGGGTTACAGGTTCTGATTTGTGAAGTATTTATTTATTTTTTTCTTCACACAGACACATGCACACGCCAACACGGAAGCACATACACACAGATAAATCCACATGCTGCGTTTATTATGCAACTGAGGAGAGACTGAGCTGTTGCAAGGCCATGCTTCAAAAATATTACTCATCTGAGGCATGAGTGTGATGTCTTATATGGAGGACACGTGTGTGTGTGTGTGTGTGCGTGTGTGTTTTCCTGCATTTCTGCAGAACAAAAGGGGTTGTGTGGTTTCCTCACTGGTGCATTGTGGGCATTGACGGGGTTGAAGAGGGGGTAGGGTGCTGAGACGAACCACTCAACTTTGACCTGGAGAGACGAGCTGCTGGTGGACTGAAGACAGGAGCGAAACAGGAAGGGCTCATGCGCCACACGGTCGAGAGACGAGTCAATGATTATTCATCATTATTCAGAATCCGTTTGTTTTGTGGGGGATGGGTGCATGTTTGTATTTGCTTCCTACTGATTTCTGATGCAGGAATGCCTTTCAATGTGGATGGTCTAATGATGGAAATCATAAATCAATTTTAATGTGAACGAGCAGGGTTCTTCTGGCTGCTTGAGCCTCCATCAGTTGTTGTTTATAAAAAAATAGAAAGCCAGGTTTTGTGTATGCATGTCGTTATAAATAAATAAATATAAATGAATCCATTGCTTTTGCAGCACAGCAACTAAACATCGATCTTCATCGGTTATATTAAGCCACGAGCTCAGTTGTTGACTACCCTCATCATCCCTTCTGTTTTCTTCTGGTCTGTAAAATCTCATTTCCATTCCCTGATCCTCGTCCTTTTTCCCAAAAGCCAAATCCAATACCTGAATACCCAAAATGGACGATTAGCAATCGAGTAGAAGCAGCGTGGCCCTGGCTGTAACCTCACTGACTGCAGGGAGAGAACATCTGAGACAGAAAAAGAACGAGCTCATCTATGGCAAATTATTTGTAATGAGCCCCAGAAATTTTCCTTTCTTATGAATTGAGGAAATAAAATGTGTGGAAATAAGGAGGACAATTTGCTTCAAAGAAGTTGCACGAGGCAGAGTACTTTTTTTAAACAAGTTTACACTTTGTAACTTGCTCCTGGTGACGTCTTTGTTTGATTCTGTGATATCTGTGGAGTGCCGAATGAGTTTGACTCGATTTGTAGCTGCTCCTAATTCCTGAAGATAAAGATGAAAATGAAAAATATACACATTTCTTTAAAATGAATTAAATAAGTGCATCACATGTATAAGGATTTAAACTGTATCTGTGCATGCTGTATATTTTATGGCCCTTCATAAACCTCTCAAGTCTTAGTTCACAGCAGGGAGAAGAAATTCTATTCATCTATTTTCTCTTTAATCAAAATGTTTTTTTAGTTGTTTAAATTTAATAAATTTGTCTTTCATACGAGACCTTTTTAGGTAAAAAGTAAAAGTTTGACATAAAATAAAACGAACTAACACATTTAAGTTGCCTATTGTCAAAAAGAATGTGGATTTGAATGAAACTGTCCTATAAAGAAAACCTAAAACTGATTCATATATTGAATATAAACTCAGATTTAATGTGTATATCCTGAAAAGATTTTCGTGCATTACGTGGAAGTCTCGGCCTTTTCCACATTACTACATTCTACTGAACGTTGAAATATGTTTAAAAAAAATATATTTCAGTCAGATTATTCTGAAATCTGCAGAATTCGTTTATGTGGATTTTACAGTACTTCTATTATTATACATTTTGATTCCTAGAGCTTATTCTCAACAAACTTGTGTTTTAAAAGCAGATAATGAAACTCTAATTTAACCCAGTTTTACACTTGTATCCTCATGTCTTGTATGTCACAGTGCAGTGGTTCTATTCTTTGTTTTTAATTAATCTACACATTTTGTCTCACTGCTTTCTTCATCCCCCACCTCTTCACTCTCTTACATATTCATATATATATTGATTAATAGACCACCTATAGAGCACCTTTACCTTCATGCTACTGCAGTCGTGGACACGGACAGAAACAATACTGCCGAGCACATTTCCTCTCCTTACTTGCGCATCTGATTCCCTCTGGTCATTTGACCATTTCTCTCCCTCTTTCTCCTACAGATCCGTGAATAGAAAGATAGCCCGTGTGTTATTTATAGGCCCGGATGTATAGTAGGTAGTAGGTTTGGCTCTGCACTCTGCGTGCTCTTGTGTGGGTTGTGTGTGTGTTTACCTCTGCAGGGCTTAGCTGCGATCCACGAAGGTCACATACAGTGCCTATCAGCCGTCCGCTCTGTGCGTTCAACAAGACATAAATCATTGTCCGGTGTTTATGTAGTAACTAAATCAATACTGCCGATCATGTAGATAAGATGCACGGTGGATGCACTGCGAAAATATGATTGCATGGGTGTGACGCACTCGTCTTTTTCTCTCTGCAGGAGGAATAGGAAGTGGCGCCTCTGCGAAAAGTAGATAAAGGCAGCAAAGCAAGGACGCTGTGTGTGAGATAAGTGTCTCTGTGAACAGACCGTCGTGGCAGTTGGTGCCAACCACATACAGTCAATGCACGTTGTTTTTGAGTGATGTCTTTCCGTGTACGTCGTGTGCTATACCGCATGCAGCAGTGCGCACAAGCATAATACAAAGGCATTTTACCTTTCACCTTATCAAGAACCGTTTCTGTGTCAAGCATACAGCCTTTGTCAGCTTACTGTATTATTGGAGGTTCCAAGAATACCCATGTAGAAGGCTGTCAATGTGAAGTATATCTCAGTACCTCTGTGTATATAAACCTTTTACAAATGACGTATTGGAGAGTGCTCCCAAATGATTCTATAACATTCATTTGAGTGACTCAGAAACATTTTCTCACTGCTGCGTTATATTAAAATGTGCTACAAAAATCATACGATTCATTTACAGTACAGTATATATGACTTAATGCAGACCCTTGTGTATTGCAGGCATTATCCATTTTTTTTTTTCAAATAATTCATTGAGTTATAAGTGCCTGCCAGTTTTAAATGGATAATTGCTTTTTTTCTCCCAACAGAGCAAGCTGCTGATGGAGGGCTTCCGCAGCTTAAAGGAGGGTGAGCAGGTGGAGTTCACCTATAAGAAGTCCTCCAAGGGCCTGGAGTCCCTGCGGGTGACCGGACCTGGTGGGGGACCCTGCGCAGGCAGCGAGAGGAGACCCAAAGGGAAGGTCCCACTCCAGAAACGCAAACCAAAGGGAGACCGGTGAGTATGATGTAATTTAAGAAACATGGGAATAAAAGACGTTAAGGCCTTTTTAAAAGGACGGAGACAATGCCGCGTCAGCTGCAACCTTGGCATGAATAAATAAGATGGATGAAGAAGGAAAAATGCTTTTGTGTCTGCAGGAATGTAATGATTCATATGCACCAGTCTCGGCTTTATCTAACAAAAGCTGAAAATATGTGAACATTGGCAGCTTGCTTTCAGAAAAGCAGGAGTGTATAGTCTATAGTAGAAGGAGACATATGTTATATGTACATCTCACTGCAGTGAGCTGTTTCTGAGTGGGCTGAGATTATAGATTAAATCTATTCAATCTGCCCGAGTACATGTCTGTTGCTATGGTTATTGTGCACAGTAATAAGGAATTGAATAGGGCACTTTGCCAGCCTTTACATTAGAGACAGCATTAGCACAGGGATGGATTGGCCTTATATGCATCTCAACGTGCCAGCAGCTCTATCAATTGTTTTGCACTCAGTACAATTCTAAAGCGTGCTTTGCTAACGTCGGAGCTCCTTAAACAGGAAGTTTTGCATGTCCTCCTGTTGACATAGAACAATGTATCTTATAGGATGGCATCACATGACTACATTTACATTAAAGCCCAGCTGTTTATGTTGCTGCATCACAGCTGCCTCAGTGGAACAACCGTGTGATGTCCCGCCTTTTTAAGGTGTGAAGAGAAAAAGCTTTTGTTAGAAAGGAGGAAACCGAATCTGGGAGAGAAGAAGGCTCCCCCGCTTGTTTTACACAGCTGAATAATTCAGTTCATTTGGGATAATTGATCCAGTGTTCGGTCAAGTGTCTTTCTACTAAGGTGGCAGCAAGACAGTGTTGGATTCAGAGATGGCAAGTAGGTATCTCTGTGATGTCATCTGTGTCTTTGTGAGCGTGCTCAGTGCAAGCGGCTCTGGTGGCAGTTATGATGCTCTGACCCCTGCTGGTCACTCTGCCATAAAACCAACGATTGTTTGGTGCTTTCTTTCCTCCAGTGTTCCATGGGTTTCAGGTGTTCGATGTAAGAATCGGATTGAAATATTCACCTTTTATGGAAGTACTCACTGGAGACATGAATTATGAAAGCAGTGCAAAAACAAAAACAAAGAAAATGTCTCCATACCAAATGAAACACACGGCATAAACAACCTTTCTCTGCTTTAGTCCCCAATTGTTTTCAGCTGTCTTGTTCATTAAGGCTGCATCAGAGGTGGTTTCTGCATATACAATATTTTTCATCAATTATGCGATTAATGAATCACCGTTAATACAAGGTATCAAAGACACTAATCTTTTACAATAATAGTTTTTACAGCTGTTTGTATTATAATTAGTTACTGCATCATTAGAGGATGATTTCTGAATACATGTTTAATATACTAAACGTAAAAATATAACTGTAACCGACTACAGATTGATACATAATGGTTGACACCATTTGATTTGATGTTTTGAATATTGTTTTATGGTTGTGGCAGTTAATTTAAATAATGGTATTGGAACTAATTTTTGTCTTTAAACCTGACTGGGTTGAGATATATTCCCCAGATTTGACTGTCATTGCAATAATGCATGAAAGAAAATATCCATTCATCCATAGATGAATGTTAAGCACTCGCTGGGAATAATTCAGCGCCAGTTCAGAAGCAATGTCTGAAAAACACTTCAAGCCTGCCATGATTTCCTTATTAATGAAGTGGCAGCATTTTGCAAAAATGCTGGTTTACTGTGTCCACGCTTCTTTTTGCTGATTGACTGTCAAAACTGGATGAAATAAAACAATTAAAACCATAACAGTGAGCCATTGTTTCATGATCAGCTTTAAGTTTCCACGGAAAGACAACATGCTTTAGTTTGGCGATATCCTTCAATTAAAATAGTCACCACACAGGGAAGTGTTTCACTGCTATGAAAAATAAACAGTGAATGAGTCCGCTGTTCTAGATTCTGTGACCTGAGAAGTGCGAATGATTGTGCTGCAGAACAAAACAAACTGAAAAGTGACACCCAAGCCTCAAATACAAACATCGAACACCTGAAAAGCAAAAGCTGTCCTTTTGATTTACGATGGTGCCAAAATAGTTTGTGGCGTCCTAGCGGGCTGAAATCTTGGCCACCACTGCCTTTTCTCTTTGTATTCTTTTCTCTTACAGCACCCAATTGCTTCTTGTCAAATTTGATAACACAGTGTAGTTTGGCATGCCACAGACTTCTCCTCACTGTTTGATCCAAAGCAATATCATGTGGCATACTGCCATCTAGTGCTGGATCCTAGTTGGAGCAAGTACTTCAACTCCACAGTGTTTTTCACTGTTTTTCCTGTTTTTTAGAGTAGGGTCATGTATTGATCTTAGTTATTTTATTACTATTATCAAAACTATAAACTATTTCTTCTGTTTCATGAAATGAAGGAATAATGTGATCAGGGTTTCTACTTTGTGTTGCTCTTGAATATGTTTGTCACCATCCTGCGTGTCCTGTCTCTCCTCCTCGTTTCCTCCTCCTCTGCAGCTGTTATAACTGTGGAGGTCTGGATCACCATGCCAAGGAGTGTGACCTGCCCCCCCAGCCAAAGAAATGCCACTACTGCCAGAGCATCACGCACATGGTGGCTCAGTGTCCCCACAAGGCGCTGGCGCCCGCCACCGGCTCTCAGGACCAACAAGCGTCGTCTACCTCGGCCCTCAGCCCGGGGAGCGGGCCCTTCCTCTGCCCCCCAGAGGAGGAGGAGCGCTCCGGCTCGTCTCCCCTCGAGGGCTCCTCCTCCTCCCCCGAGGAGCCACACCCACACCGCGGCCCCCGCACCCAGAGGTGGAGGAAATCTTGAATACGGCCCGTAGAGGTGAACCTTTCACCGTTAACCCCTGACCCTCATGTCTCCCCTCAATCAAGGATACCTGAAGCCCCCCCCCACCCCCAGCCCCCACCCCTCATCTACCTCACACCTGTGAAAAAAATGGGAGGTCTTGATTTCTGTACTTTTATTTTTATTTTTCTAACAGCGCAGCTATGGCAACGATCAATGGGGTACAGGTGTGCGTGAATGTGTGTGACTTGCAGTCATCGGGTGCAGCTATGGCAACCACTGCTGGAATAGTAACTGCAGGGACTCTGACTGTTGTTCTTGTTTCAATCAGTGCAGCTCAAGAGTGAAACAACGTGCTATGAGTCTTGTTTTTCCTTTTTTTTTCTCTCTCTCCTAGGACCTAAATGTCGGCCATTTTGAATGCTTTTTGTCTTCCTTTCAGATGTTGTCGATTTAAAGCCACACATTTCTATCCCGTAGGCCGAATCATTCCCGATAATCATGTCGCATCCTTTTGGCACACACGGTAGCTCATCTTAAGAAGGATTAGAAGAAGACTTGTAAGAGCTCAAGACCCTCTAAGCGATAACACAGACCCGTAAGGATTGTTAGCTCGGCCCATGAAGATCTTTAGGGAAAGTTTATGTTTTTTTTTTTTTTTTAAAAGACGGTGAGCTGCTAAACACATCCTCGTTACCTTGAAACACTCGCTACAAACCTCTCTCTTACATGAAACAGACTGGACCAAGTGATTGTCACAGAGTGAGCAATGTGTGTTTGTGCATGCATGTGCAGGACTGGGAGAGGGAACGAGAAGGTGTGTGTGTTTGTATGCGTGAGTTGTGCATGCTCAGAAAGAAAGCACAATGGTCCCACCGGCCTCTTCTCCAGTCGTGAGTGAACACCATCAACGTTTGGGTTTATTAGACGTCGACCAGCTCAGATAACACATTGTATAATCCCGCTAGATCATAGTTTATATTCCAGGTAATGGAGCCATCATTAGACTTCCATTTTGGTTGTTGCCGAATTAAATGGAAATAACATTACAGCTTATAAATCATAGTATAAGTAATTAATATATATATATGTAAAGTCACAGGATATAATTGAAATTCTATTAACTTTAAGTAATGCATACATGAGGAACTAGCTCTGACACAGCCCTGTGTGTTGCATGGGATACTTTGTTGTTGTGTGGAAACGTGTAGCTCTCTCTCTATTCAACAGGTTTCATCTACATTTTACTACACACCTTTGAATAGTCAGCCACCACCTCTGACCCAGCACAAAGACACGCCTTGTTTGATTATACGTGCAGATCGTTACAGTGTCATCACAGCTGCTCTACTTACTTAATTACCTCACGAATGTCACAGGACGTCGAGCTGTTTGCTCTCCCAGCTGTGATGCAGTTCGATCGAACCATCTGTTCTTTTTTTCCATCTGTGCCTACCAGTTGTTAGTCAGCACCAGCCAGGTGATGCTCCCTCCTCGTTAGTGTGAGAGGCCGTCACTGCTGCTGTTTCAGACTCACTGAAGAGAGAGAGGGAGAGAGAGAGAGAGAGAGAGAGAGAGAGAGAGAGAGGGAGAGAGAGGGAGAGAGAGAGAGAGAGAGAGAGAGAGAGAGAGAGAGAGAGAGAGAGAGAGAGCTGCTTTTGGTATAACTTGAATCCCAAGCATGGCTTTAGTGGCACTTATTTGTGACCTAATAACTCTTCTCTGACCATATTGAATGTGAAAAGAGCTTATCTGAAGTCGACTCCACACAAAGTTCATGTCGGGTGGCTTCAGAGTTATATCCTAATGTTCTGACAAATCAAAATAACTTTGTATGATGAAATCAAACTCTCTTGTGTGTTTATATAAAGCTCTAAGTAGACAACCAACTTTTTTTGGTATATTTCTATACCAAAAAAAGCCAAAATAGTTTGGCTTCGTTTTTTTTGAAGGCATTTAAAGCAAAGACTTGCTGAAGTGCTCGCTATCCTCGACCTTTCAGAATAAGAGGGAGTTATTGCTGAGTTAGCGCAGCACTGCGGTTGTTATTGTTTTCTTTTTTAATGTACAGCTTTTTGAATGTTTGCGTGCGTTAAAAAAAAGAAAAGAAAATCTCAAACAATGCAGACAGGAAAAAATGACATGAAAAAAAGTGAATGACCAAAACCACATAAGGAGCACAGCCCATGCTCGTATCTTTACAGGAAAACATCTTTTTGTATGATGTATTTGTACATTTTTACACACAATTCCTCTCAGGATGATGAACTGTTCTCAGGGAATTAACCAAAAAAAAAAAGTGTATTTTATTCTTTTGGGAATCATCCACTGACTGACTCAAAAAACACTCTTGTTAAAGCAATGGCGAAGAGACGTATGTAACCGATTCATGTACCGATATTAGCAACTACCTCTTGTGTTATACATAGTTGTTCACTTCTTTTTGTTTTGTATATGTTTGATGAGCTTGTATGAATAACTGTAGGTCTCTATTGTACTGAGGTGTTGTGTGAGAAGTACCCTCGTGTTGCCACAGACTCCCTGGTCTTTCTTCCCACATTTAACAAGTAACTTTTTTTCTTTTACTGCAAAGCATTTTTTTAGTTTTTTTTGTTTACAGCAAAAGCCTACCTCATATGAGCTGTTCATCCACACACTCCTTACCTCCTCCCAGACCCGCTATACCTCCTCCATGCAGTCGTTTCTTCATTAGATTGCCACTTGTCGCACTAGAGTCACACTGCATTGTCAACGGATCAGCCCTGCAATGGCTCGTCACTCGTGACTCCAAATACGTCTTACAATCAAAGCCCCTTCGAAGGTTTTACACAGTTTTCAGAATGGCCGTGCTCGTCTCAAACACACAGGGTGACGTTTTTCTGCCGGCTCTGTGTTATATACTGTCAGTATACACTCATCACTTATCTGCAGACAGCCAGTGAGTTTGTTGGGCTATAGCTAGATGTGTTGAATATGAAATATTTAACATTTCCATGTGAACACAGTTTGAAAAGACGTGGATTGATGTTTCTTAGTTTGTAAGTATTTTATCTTAACCGTTTTAGTAACCACTTCATGCGATGGGCTTGAGGTGGAGAGGAATAGAATTGTACTTCGCACATGGAGTGTCTCTCTGATCCTATGACCAAATAGATACTTCCTGTCTTTGGGCTCCGTGGTAATGGCCTTTGTCAGCCATTTTTACAGCCTCAGATAATCAGGAGTTGTGTGGTTTGGAGATGACGCCCCTTTTTGTTGCAAACTACATTTGTAGTTTAGAGCGGCATTGGAGTTCACATGAAATCAGTAGATTTTGTACTAATGGTGACATTGCATAGACGTCATTCTAAAAAAAAAAAAAAAAAAAAAAAAAAAAAAAAAAAAAGGTTTGAGGAGATGAATATTGTTAAAGGTGCTTTTTAAAAACTAACTCATGAGATCAAAGATTGATTTTGCATATGGCTGCGGTCTTATAGGTCATGTTGCAGTGGGCCTACATATGGAACTGAATGCTTGTTTATGCCAGTTATGAACAAAATACACGGCCGCGGTAAAATATAGTGATATTATTATTGTTAGTAGCTTTATCTTTTCTTCCAATCAATGTTACTACTGATTGATCTCTTGTTAATTGTCCTGTTCAGTATTCGACACAGCCAAGACACCCTCAAGAGAATAATCTCCTTATAATAATAAAATGGTTATTGTAAAGGTTTGTCAAGGCTACACGTAGGATAACAAATTGTTATGAATATTTTCCAACTTGTCTTAAGTTTTGAATCATGCAAATATGATTATAAGAGTTTCATCCATGTAATCCTCAAACATGTTGCAGAGGGTTTTACTGAAGACCAAACATAGGTCAACTTGAATGTACCAGTTCTATCTCAGCAGAAGGTCCAAACAAGAAAGCTCGAGAGTGTGGTCACACATTTTCTGGACCCCGTTCCTAATGACTAGCTTCTTCCACACTCGTGCATTTCTGCCCCGCAGCTGTGTTGATGAAGAACATGTCGTATGAAGAGGGGGATACACCTGCTATGTGGAGTTAGGCAGTGTTCAAAGGCATTATAGAGATTGTATCACTCACATGACACCATGTTGACAAAGATTGTGATATTTATTTAGAAACCGGGATAAAAAAAAAAGCATTCTTTGTTTGTATCTTTTATTTCATTAACTGGACTTGTGTAGAGTTAAAAGGATAATTCAGGTTGTTTGGTCACATGATTTCTTTTGGCTGAATCTCTGTCGGTCGTGTCTGTCCTACATTAATTACAGACATGTCCGAGCTAGCTGGGGTCCTCTTCAGGGAGTCTGCCATGTTGCATCACCATGTTTCTACAATAGCCAAGAATGGATATACCAATTTGACATATTAAATATTTTTCCTGCATATTAAGTATTATGGCAGTATGGGTGTTGGAACGCACAGATTGGCTTTAGAGAGCCTTTTTGTGCGTTTTTATGTTACCTGAAGGCCACTGTAGTTCTCCGACATGCTTGTAAAGCAAGGGGTGGGTGGAGGGCTATTAGACAGATATCAGTCTAACTTTGGTCCGTTAAAATATCCTGCTACTGCCAGCTTCAGCCTTACCTGAGCTTAACTTAGCACAGACTGAAAGCTCACTCTGTTTTGCATTTTCAAGATAATCCATTTGAATTTTACTGGGTTTTATTGGCTTTTTCTTAAACCTGAGAGGAGCATTTAAACACTTTTTGAACTTTGAAAAGTTCAAACTCTTTGGGTTTTTAGGTTTTCATTGGAGAATGAATGACTCCTTATTCAATTAGAATAATACCTCATAGTATAATTGAAGGAAACATTTCTAAACTCTTGTCTAAATTCTTCAGCAGCTCGGTGGATCAATGGCTAAAATAAAACCATGCACACTGGGCCAAAGACGACCCCAAAACCCCCCAAAAAATCATATGAAAATCACATTTAGGCCATATTTAAGACAGAACACACTGAATTATCCTCAACAATGCATCAACAGCCTTTAGAGACAGACAGGATGTACTATGCCATGATCCCCGACGGGAAACCTCAGCAGCCAGTCTCGCTGCTCCCTCATGTGATTGTTTAGGGGCGTTGCCTTTATCAGCTGCTCTGCCTTGACTGGAGAAACAATGTATGATCAGTTATGATGTTTATTCGTTTTTAACTGAACTGTGTTATGTCAGATTCACATTGTGTGTATGTACATGAAATCACACTGAAACATCAGACCTCAAAAGGACCTATACATCTATACATCCAACCAAGGCAGTTTAAAGTGCAGACACCTCCTTGTGTTGAGGAATAACCTCACATTTACATGTTTGTTTGTGTTTTTACTCTCTGTGCTCTCCTTCTCTGGAGTAATGTCGAGAGCCAAGCACTGATTGCTTTTGATTGGGGGGGTAATGTTCTCTGTGCATATCATTACATTACATTACAGTCATTTAGCAGACGCTTTTATCCAAAGCGACTTACAATTCAGAGTCTATCACATTTCTACACCGTAGGCACAACTACCGGAGCAATTTTTGGGGTTAAGTGTCTTGCTCAAGGACACATCGACATGCGACTAGCAGAGCCGGAGCCGGACCACCAACCCTCTGATTGAAAGGCGGCCCTGCTATCCCCTTAGCCACAGTCGCTAAGTCACATATCACTCATTAGCCCCGATGTAAGTGTACTGCCTTTTTTTTTTTTTTACTTCTGTGAATCTTGGATTGGATTTTTAAATATGTCTTAAATGTTTTACTTGATTGGAAAATAAACCTATGATATTGGCATTAAAGTATGTATAATGTCCTACTAGACATTGCAGTGGTATATTATTCTCTGTGTGAATCAGATTGTAAGTTTCATTTTTATAGACATTTAGGCTCCTGGAATTGGTCAAGATGGTATTCATGAAACAATAAGTAATGATGTTATTGCTGTTTTGTTTCCCAAATGTCTACAATGGAGGCTGCAAGTGCAGTTAGCATGCGTTATTCAGAATGGCCACAATTAAGGAAACACATTTTCTTTAAAGTCACCCAACCTTAAGTAAGTGCAATACTAAATCAACAATGTTGATAACCTGCAAACATTTGCTGGCCCTTCTCAAATGTGAGCATTTGCAAAATGTCTCTGTTTTATGCAACTGAAAACGGAAATATCTTTGGATTTTAGACTATTAATATGACAGAACAAGCTATTTTTTTAAATGATAATCATTTTGCAATTTTTGGCCTTTATCTGGACAGTGTGTGAAAGATGAACTGACAGACACACATCTCCTTGTGAGGATCATTTCCTTTTTTTTACATTTTACAAAAGAAACCATTGATTTATTACCAAAAATAATCAATAGATTAGTTTGTAATGAAAATAATTGTTCTATTCAGCCCTTAAAAATGCAATTCATCACTTAAACTGAAGTGAGCTGCTGTATTCTACTGCTTGTTTTTCCTCCAAGAACTTTCTGAAGCCAGTTCAATAACAAACAGTAAGATGCATCAATCACAGCACCCATCTGTCACTGAAACTCAAAGTAAGCGATGACAACTCAAAGTTGAAATAGATTTCTTGACTCACTTTTCCTTCTTCTCCACTAGGGGGCAACGTAGTGCCACTATATCATTCCCCCCCCAGGCCCGTGAAGGACGCAGCTAGTGCAGATTAATCACTTCAACACATCTGACTCACCAAAGAAGCTGGTGTTTCTTCACAGCCCTCTCTCTATTTGCCTGCTCCTCTTTAATGGCCCAGCGCCTTGCTTTTTATAACCAGCTGGCTCTCTCTCAGTCTCCCTGCTAAGCACATCTTGGGGGGGGGGGAGGCGTGTGTCTATTAAATGAACGCTCTTTGTTTACAGTTTCCCTTTGTTACCCTCCATCATTTTCCTATACAGCTCTCCTTTATATACAATCTCTGGAGATGATTTTTTTCAAGGTCAGCTGTTTTTATGGCATGTGATATTGGAGGTATCACGGGGAGGCAGTGAGGAGAAGAAGACGGGAGAAAGGACAGAGAGAGATCTGAAGGATAATATTGCTGGGCAGTGGATGCAAACAATGCAGTGTGTGTTTTCAGGATGTCAGAGGCGGTAACACAGACTGAGGAGAGGAGAGGAGTACATTTATTCTTCGTCTTTCTCGTCCTATTCCTCATTCCCAAACTGCATGTTGACCTTTGTAGTACCGCCTCCAGGCTGTATGCTTTAACCTTTCCAGTGAGATAGAGGGGGCCCCTGCACTGGGAATACAAGATAAATCACAACTGCTGTCTGTTAACGCGACAGACAGAAATACACACTGGCATGCTGATGGCACCGCTAAAACCTCTGTCCTTTCTCACAAAACCCTCCTTGTCCTCCAAAAAAACACACACACATGCACGCAGATGGCTAATGCGTCCATAAAGATGTTCTCAGCATCAGCATCACTGGGCTGTTGCATGTACAAGTGCACCCTGAATTATTCATCCTTCATTAAAATGCACTATGTGTAATGATTGCCAGGAGCATGTTTTGGGGTATACTTTTTTTTTTTTTTCGAGCAAAACACAGGGGTCTTTAGATGTCATTTGTGGTCAATTTTGTATGATCAACCATACTCCAGAGGAAGAAAAAAAAATCCCATTTACTTTCTTTGCATTGGGAATTCATGTTGAAAGAGATCAAAGGGGACAGACAAAGAGATGAGAGAATCGACATCTTCTCGTCTCCATTTGGCTCCCTATGAGATGGAGGGAAATTACTTTAAAGCTACGGCCTTGATGAAAGAAAAGGGCGTTATGCCTGATGTATTCCTACCAGAGGTGGAATCAACAGAATGGATGACTCAAAGGCAGAGAGAACATTTATTTCAGAGAGAACCTAATGGGGGATTTTGGTGAGAAAAGAGAGTGCTATTTGACAGCAGTGAACAACACAGTGATTCCCCTGTCAGGAGATGTGACTGGTTCAACACTGTTATTTCCGGTGTGTACATAAAAAAAAAAAATGCAGCAGATGTCATGAGATAGTGAGCTCATTTGCAGGAACAGTCTGGGGATTTTCATCAGACTGAGTATAGCATCAAGATGTCTGTCGAAGAACATGATTTACTGTCATATTCAGCCACAACCTTGTATTTCACGGGACAAGTGCAGAATGTGTCGTGAAAATGAAATAGCCCGTAAACGTCCCATTAGTTTCTCTCACCTCTACTCTAAGAGAAAGCCCAGCACTGTCATTTTGTTTCCTGACAGAGCTGTCAAAGCATCGAGCTCACCATCCTAGTTACGCATAAAGCAAATAGAAATGAAAACATTGTTGTCGGGGGAAAAGACTCATGGGGTAACGGAGACGCCAGGAGCAGGGTGAATCACTTTGCAAGCTGTGCTCCTCCATTTTGCAGCTGCCTCCCACCACTACACATCTGCCACTGGGAAAAAACATCCAGATACAAACAAATTGCTAAGTGACACAAAAGATCACTTCTTCCAATTGATATTCATTTTGCAGTCAAAACAGGGTTTGTCCCCCTGGGCACAAGTGTGTGTGTGTGTGTATAAACCCACATACAGGTGGCAAATGGTGGAGACTGTGCATATGAGCGCACATGCTCACGCACAGATAATACACTGACTATTATAAGGGACTATTAGAGTTCTTCGTGTGCGGGAAATGGTTTTTCTAATGCACCCACCTGTGATATCTCTGGGCAGACACATGCCACTGCTGGGTAAGATCCTACTGTGTACCGAATCATCACTTTTCAACCAACAACACCTGCCCAACTCAGGCAGTTACTGCTAATCCCCTTTTATTGTATTTCCCCTAGGATTTCATGTTATGCATGTTGAACTCCACAGAAAGGATTCAAAGCTCATTTCTAGAGCTGAAATATCTACAAAACCACAAGCTGAATATTGTACCGAACATTTCTCTACTAGGTTGAGCCACACAGTAACCAATCATTCAATTATTTACACAGACCATGCCAGGAATCAGTGATTTTCTTCAGGACGGGAAAATGAAATGTTGCTGAGTTATTGAATCTTTGCCTCTTTGTTTGAAAGCCACAAGTGCCTTTGTAGAATGCACATTCACTTTTACCTGAAACAAAAGGAATCTATTTTAAGCAACAAATTGGTATTTGGTATTGGTAATTTTTTGTCGTATTTACACATTATACAAAGACATTTACATGTGCTGATTAGATGTTTGAAAGTTCAAAAGAAAAGAATAATAGATGTTGAGATGAGTGAGATGAGTATAGTTGTTATTCTGTATATGCTAGGGGTGAGTGAAATGGATGAAACATTCGGTATACATCTAATTTCATACTTGTATATCCAGTGGAGTTTGAAGATGGAAACAACTACTTTGGATAGAAAAAAAATGCACCATTTAACATTTACCACATAGTTTAATGAAATACTAAACTATGAATTTTTTCACTAAAATTTGTAGTATATACTATAACTTTTTTATGATATACTACGTGATACCATTTTTTGAGATACCATACTTTGACTTTTTTGTGACATAGTATACTGTTAGTTTTCATGATATTTTTTGACATATACTATATTATGGCTTTTTTATTACTTTTTTTGACATACTATATTATGCCTTTTGTTGGACATACTATATTATGAATTATTTTTATGACTTTTTCACGACTTTTTAACCTGGCTTCATCGTTCATGTTGGATCAAGCTGCACTTGACGGGCGGACAGCAGGACAGAGGGCAGGACTCCGTTGGGACGAGAGGAGGTGGATTCTGTGTTTACATTGCGATGCTTCGTGCTCAATCACAGTCAACGTTGATGGACAATGTTTTTTTCTCTCATCTTTAATATTTAATGTGAAGATGTCGGCAATGTAATCTACCTCGAGAATCATTTTTGTTGCTGCTGTTTACATTTCTTATGATGCAAATTTTAACAATGCACTACTATTTATGTTTTGTTTTGTTTGTCATGTCTTTGTTGTGTTACAAATGGGCTACAACTGAATTCCGTTGTACATCCCTGTGTTGCATAACGACAATAAATGATCTTTGAATCCTTGAATGACTTTATGACTTTTTCTGACTTTTTTCGACATTCTATACTATAACTTATACTATGACTATTTTTTTGACTATTTACTTTTTTCGAAATGCTATACTATTACTTTTTTTTCAACATACTATACTATGACTTTTTTCAACTGTTACGACCTGGCTCCAAGGCTGCAACATAAGTGAGACAAGACGAGTGATACAAGTAATAAATAGACATTTATTTAACAAACCAATAACCAAACTAAAACTGATCGATCGATCGATCGAAGCAGCAGCCGTGTCAGCCCAGGAGAGTAGAGCAGCCAAAGAGGAAGTGAGGACCAGCCAAAGAAGAGGGGCAGCCTTCATAGCTGGGACCAAACCAGGCTCAGGTGTCGCTCATCAGTGGCCGATTAACATCCTGAAAGACAAACAGACAGGAAACAGGACACAGACCCCCAGTGGAAGGGAGGGATCGTCACACAACATACTATACTATGACTGTTATTTAAATCTTTTCAGACAAAAGTCGTAGTTTAGTATGTCAAAGAAAATTATAAAAAAAAGTCATAATATAATATGTCAAAAAAGTCACAGAAAAGTAATAGTAAATGTTAAAAAGTCACAGTATAGGTTGTCGAAAAATATGTAATAGTTTACTATGTTGGAAAAAGTCATGAATTGGTGCAAAAACTATATAAAAATTAAACTTTGACATAAATCAGCCCTATTCATTAATTTGTACCATTGCCATTAACAGTATGGAAATCTCTGGCAATTTATGTCATCATTAAATCACCCACCCCTACTGTGATGACTTTAAGTGCATCAATCGTACCTAATAAAAGGTAAAAAAGTGGATTTACATGATTCTTAATGTGGTACCCTGAATTATTTAAAGCACCGGGAAATGAGCAGAGGAATACATTTCCTCCTTCACAGAATCTTTCTCGGGCAGGTGCTTTTAGCCTAATATCTGTATGACAAACCAAAGTCACATTCAGAAAGCAATTCTCAGTCCACAACGCAATCTTGGCCATTAATTGCTAATGAACAAGATGTTATTCAAGGATACCTTTCCAATGACCACTTAGGAAACGAAGGAAGAGGACTTAATATGATGGAAATAAGTGTGACAGACTAAATGGTCCCTGCTGAACGCATTGACGCATGGTCTGACCTTCTCTGTCAATCTGGAGGGCAGACAGGGAAGGCCATTTATGTTGTGGGGAGAGAGCTCGGGCTGCAGAAACAGTTTTCATCATTACTCCCAGAAAACCTTGTCAGAAACCCTAGAACTGTCTGATGGCCCGCCTGTGGGAGGGAAATAAAAATAAACAATGAAACATCAGAAAGACAGGAGGCGTAGAACATTCTCGGGACCTTTTCGTCAGGCTGTGCAGTCTCCCGAGTATCATTGTGTATTCTATATACTCACAGTCACCTGGATTTCTGGGATCTCAAATACTCTTTGGTCAGAGAGATTGATACACAGCCAGGTGGACAGATGGACCAGTCAGAAAAAGAGTTGATCAACATGCCTACAATCTTGATTTGATTAACAATTTAGCAATTACCTAATGTCCTCCTTCAATCAATTAGAAGAGGATGACATTTCAGAATATTGCAAGTCATTGTGCTTGATGGCATCAGTAAAATAAGTTACCAACGCATCCTGTCTTCAGTTCATTTGTTACCAAAAAACATAAAATAGATGAATGAATAATATGAGGCAAAACTACAATTATGACATTTTTAATGACATTATTTGTAAAACCTTGCATCAATGTCAAATTCCATGAGCTCATATTTGTTTTTTCGATAGGACAGCCAAGCCTTTGAAGGCGTTTTTTTAATAAATGTTTCCAGGTTTTCAATCACTTCAGCTCGCACCACTAGATCTAGCTGCGTGGAAAATGACAAGCAACACTCGTAGAACGGCAACGAGTTTCGGTATTATGTCTTCCCTGTCAATCTTTATAATCTTTATATGCAGATGTTTTAAATAAGTATTTGACTAATTCCATTCATGTACAACAGAGATGTCATCGCTTGCATTGGGCAGTGTGTGTGTGTGTGTGTGTGTGTGTGTTGTTTTTAGTCTCTAAAAATCCCTGGAACAACAGATCCAACGATTAACTGAATAGTGTAAGAAGACAGGGGCAGTGAAGAAGTAATCTACCAAGCATGCTCGTCATTTCACAACATGGGACAGAGTTAACAGACAAGATATGTCGTGGAGCCAAATGTGATTGTGTCACTTTCTGAAAAGAATCTGGAGACAATTAGTGGATAAATGATCTGCTGCAAGACCCATTCAGGGAACATAAGTAAAGCAACAAGCCAAAGACATACAGTAAGTGCCTTGAAGCCGCTGATCATTTCCACATCACATTTACTGCAGTTGTACTGTTACATACATTCACAGGTCGCCCGTCACTGAGGTTCAAAATTCATTCCTGTCCATGGAAACATCAGGTGAGAAAACAAGTTCAACACTTAGTAGCTGCTCTAGAGCTTTCAATTATATCGCTCGATCAGATAAGAGCTGTCTAGTTGGGACGGTTAAAAAAAACTGAGAAATATAATTAGAAGCTTACATGGCAACTGAGCAAATTTGATTAGCTGATGAAAATTATATATGACTGAATGCTCCTGAACAGCTACTAAATGGACCTTGTGTTGAGATTATAGCCAGTTATTAATCTTTACTGCCTGTCACAATTGCAAAGATCTGTCTTTTGCCAAAAAATTGAGTTTTCAAAGTATTTTTGTCCAAAACACAAACTGTCTGTTCTACGAGATTATTTCAACCCTTTTCTTCAATCAAATCAACTAGTTTGAATAATTAAAAAAAAATCAAGTGATGTTTTTCCTCTTCTAGTGCAGCAGTTTGCCTCATGACTTGATACTGTCAAAGATCCCATGAAAAAATTTGAATTGTTTGCAATCTACTATCGCTGAAATGTAGCCTGCTAACAAAATTGTAGCTCGGTGACTACAGTTATGTTTTAACACAAGCAACATTTTGCATGTTTTACTATGTATTTTATAGTGACTCATCAGAGCTACAGATAGTTAACCACACTTGTTGTCCGCAGAGGTTTGCTGACAGAAGCTTAGTTCCTATTTTCAGAATGAGTCACCACCTTTCCTACTTTGAGCACCACTACTTTACAGTTTCATTGTTCTTACCCACCAAAAACCACCACGTCGTCCCCACACAGTATGTACAGCTGGCCCCATGATAAAGACAGACAAAAGACCGAATCTCTGATTGACGAGAGAAATGAACCCTACACAGCAGAGTTTGAAGCCCCACAACCAACAGTTGACAGAATTTGAGGGCTGAGTTGGTATCTGCTACATATTTTGTCCACAGGAGGGGCTACCATGATACAAAGTACTACAAAACTTCTTGTTCTTGTACAAAAACAAACATTTTTGTAGAAATCCTGCATTTTTAAACAACAACTGATACAGAGTGAAAACTGCAGACCGCATGTAAGGACGAACATGAATAAGGACTTTGACAGTATACGTTGCTTGTAGAGGCTTTGAACATAATATTAGGCATGATAGATAGTTCTTCACGATGGCAGAACTTTGGCACAAGAAAGGCAATACAGAAGAAAACGATGAGTATTCGACAAGGTCAGCATAGATGATTCCAAACCAAATATCACTTTTTTTACATCAGGTCATAGTAAACCATTTGGCACTGACTACCATTCCATTTGTTGGTGGGAGATTAGTGTTTGTTTAAATCATTTGAAAGAAACTCAAGCCACTGACGGGAGGAACCAATCGGGTCAAACACACATGGAGGTAAGACAGAAGGGCTTTGACATCAACAGAAAAACTACATCTGGTGTTACTGTCACAATAGAGTTTTGCCTTCTGCACAGGTGTAAAGTGTGTCAGATGAGTGTGTGTGTGTGTGTGTGTGTGTGTGTGTGTGTGTGTGAATATATGTGTTACGTGTATGTGTGTATGTTTACATCCACTTCTAGTGTGGACCAGACTTACGTTTTGAGCCAAAGCTGCTTTGATCCCATTTCAATTTACATACTTTTAAGTTCCTTTCCAGCTCCCTTCAAAAAGTGAACGTCACAGTGAGGTGACACTGCTCAGGTATCTATATTTCCACAGGAAACATCTGTCTACATAAGCAAGTGGGTTCAAAAAGGAATCCTGTTTTGACTGCTAACCTCAGTTTGCGGTTAAGTCAGTGTTAATTTGACCCCGTCTCCCCTCCATGGTTTTTAATCATGGTGTGTGTTCAGGGTAAGCTTAACGTTCATGCCATGGTTTCCTTTCCTGGGAGTCTGCGGTCGTTGAATGTGTGCATGTTAATGACCTCCTCTGTCTTAACAATGACGGGCGGCTGAGGCTTCTGTTTGAGACGACGTTGGCACTTCAGAGACACACGCAGCTCATCCATCATGGCGCTGCAGAAAGATCGCTGCAGAAGGCAAACAAGAAAGAGGAAAAAGTTACAGCTGGCACCATGCTGTTCGCTACTCTACTCAAAGCAATGCAACTGCGCATAATATAACCATTAGCCAATATTGTCTTTTTAAGAACATATTGAATATTGGTAAGACAAGAGGTTCATTGATGATAGGTACTGTATGAAAGAGATTCTAGCCTACCCAACCGATGAAAATGTATTTTTCAAAATACAGTATGCATTAATTGGTAACATTTTGGTGGGGCTATCCATGTCCATACTGGGCTAATTCTATTGTTTCAAAGTATCTTTTCTTAAGAAAATAGTATGTTTTAAAGCCTTGTTTTCTCTCCATTTCTATAATATTGTTTCTGTGTATATATGTATATAGCATAAAGCAAAATGTGGCCAAAAGTATGTGGACATCCAAACATTACCGTCATATGTTGAACATGAAAAAACAAACCAAACAGTTCCAGAACCAAAAGTACCCAACGGTTGGAAGAGGAAGAATATAATGGGTAATCTTATAATGCTAACTGAGTAGTATCATTAACAAGCTGAAAATATGGTTAGCGAGATGGTAAGATGGACATAGATGTAGCAGCAATCAATGATTAAATCCAAAAATATTGGTACTTTCTTTTAAAACATCCATCACCCTCTCATAGAGGGACACATGTTACGTAACATCAGTAATATGTGCCTCTGTTGTCCCTGCAATATGTATGTGGTGTGAAATCCTATAAATGTCAATATGCTTGTGCATCAACGTTGCCAAGACAAATTTCCATACATTCACTCTCTGATTATGCAAAATCTAATTCAAATTCTTAGAGGGTGTAGGAAGAGAGAAGATGTGAAAGCGGAGGGAGAGCAGTAAAGTATAAAGCTATTATTTTTCGGTTTGTGTATGTGCGTAGGTGTGTGAGATGGATATCTGTAGGTGGCTTATACAGCAGGTATTTTATTGTTTTTCTCTCAATTTTTACATATATTTGGCTGCCGCATGAATGAGATATATTGTAGACTCAAGAAGATGAGTGATTACAGAAGCCGTGAGGGGCAGAAAGGGTGAGAGAAAAAGAAACAGTGAAAAACATTGAGGCGGGATATGGATTAGAGTGATGGAGGAAAGCAGAATGAAGGGGGTGATGGAGGAGATTCGTAGGGAAAGGAAATAGAGAAGGAGAGGCTGATTGTCTGCATGTAAATTACTAGCACCTTGGCAGCATAGAGATTGTGGCATTTGCAAATTATCTGAATATTGTGACCCAGTCTTGCGGCTTATGATTAATGATAGCTGAGATGTGCTCTGAAACATATGCAAACCTTAAAAAAAAAGCCAGAAATGTATTACTGTTGCAATGAAATAACACGCCGCTGCACCGTGCTAATTCTGTAGATGGAATTAATTAAAACATCTATGAAAAGGACTTTCACAATTATCCGGAAACATTGTACGAGTTAAAGAGCTCTAAAAGACATACTCCACACTGTGTGATGAATCATGTGCACTCAGTACTAAAATAGAGCACAGATAGAACAGTCTAAAATATATTCAGTTCCTTGCTAGAAAGAAATGTAACCAGAGGGGTGGAAGAAATATGCTGCACTGAATGGTGAATGTTTTCGTTTTCAGACAAATCTCAAAATGAAAGGACCAGGTCACAATTTTTCTGTTCCAAGTCTGTCTTATAAACAACACTCAACACTCGCATGCAGCTTTTGGTCACTGTGATAATTCCTTTCGTCCATACTGGCCATGCAGAGATCCCCATCCTGATGTGACTTCAAATTAAGAGATGGGAGACAAAATCCACAGTCCTCCGTCCAAGCAAAAATGCATTGTAAATGTCAACATATAATAAGTAGGAGCTACCAAAGTTACAGTGTAAAAAGTACAGAATGATGTCACTTTAATATTATCCCTCCACTGCAGCTCAGCAAGGAAACACTGTCTGAAACGTAAGAAGGAATGTTGTGCTAAAGAGTCTATACCACTAAAATACCCATTTGATTTGAAGGATGAAACCTCATATTAGCTTCAGTTCAAGGGATCTCTTCACGGCCAGTATGGACAGGAGGGAAAATAACAGCAAACAAGGACTCAAATGATACAGAGCAGAAGTTATGCACACCTGTAGGTTGACAGGTGCGTAGGAGAAGGCAGAACAAAAACTCCAAATAGAAACAACAAATCTCTGAGACAAAGAATATATGACAAAATATATTAAATTTAATTCTCAACATGCATCAGAAAATACTCCAGTACCTTTTCCAGCTGGGCGTTCTGGTTAGACTTGTAAATCACCTCCCCTACTGCCACAAACACTGACAGCACCAGTCCTGCAGCCAGCACGATGAAGATCCCGCCGATGTTCTGCACCCCCAGAGCGCTGGCCTCTTTGCTCTCCTCCTCAGGACAGCCGTTTCCTCTCCACCACTTCTCCTTCATCATGTGCAGCTTCCCTTCCTCCTGGAGCTGCAGAATGGCTATCGTGATCTTGTCTCTGTACGGAGATCCTGCGAGGACACAACATGAGATTAGTGGGCATGGATATAATAGTGGGATACAATAAAACCTGATTATAGCTTGCGAAGTTATTGTTGAGTATATGTGTATATATATATATCCAACGGTGGTGGGTGTATGAAACACGCTCTGGCTTGCATGTGATCATATAACCCTTCATGTTATTGTTGGCTGCTTAGAGGGAGTTCTTTTCTGTAAGTCCTTCTTCAAATCCCACTAATCCCTATATTCACAGAGTGACTCCAAAATTCTCACTCCTCTCTGCAGTGTGTGAATTATAATGCACAGGGAGTTGGCAACAAAGACTTGGCTTTGTGTAGCAGAGCTGCTGTTGATTCTGACAAATTAGCTGCTGTTTGCACACGCTTTCACATGCTAAAAATGGTGCACATAAACAGGAAAAGAACAGAGAAGCCCAGTTGACATTACATGGGTAAAAGTGTTTGGGATTAAATGTGTGTATCTGAGATAGGGTTGCTCTATGACTGTGTTTTTATGCATGCTAATGTCATGATAAGTAAAAGAACCCAAATCCACAGACGGTGGGAAGGCGCCAGAATTAGCGACGAGGCATTAAGGCGCAGCGGGTGCTGGTTTGATCAAAGGAGGAGTAATCGTTGCAGGGTACCCGAGTGGGGTCGTGTTCCTCTCCCATCCACAGCATGTGTCACACAACACACGGCCGATCGAGGCGCAGCGCACACTCTGTGCCCGAACCAGGCCAGGAAAGATTAATACTTACTGTGAGCATTCATGTTTCATTCATAAACTGGTTCAAAAGCTTGTTAGTGTATTTATATGATTACATACATAACGAGGCTGGGTTGTACATTTCCATCCCATCTGCTTATTTAGTGACTTAAAAGAGATGAAAGAGTGGTAAAATGTAAAATTTCTGTAATGTGGGCTAATTGAAATCATTTTACGAAACACAGGGACATTTTGTGCTAAAACTCCGGGGGAAATGAACTCATTATGGCCCCAGGTAGCAGATAGCATAATTTTGTCTGTTGCTCTCACACAGTTTTACCTCTCAGCCCCTTTAGCTCCCTCTGTCTCATCTATCATTTACCTATTGCAATCCATCATCCTTTCATCTCCACCTCTCTGTGTATTTAGACTGACGAAGTGAACAATAATACAAAAACAGAAAATGACTCAAAGTGCCACTGAATTCTTACCAGCATGTCAGTGTTTGCGTCTTTGATCATGAAGTCTATTTCTGTTTATGTGCCTGTGCTTATCAGTACATGTGTTCAAAATGTCTCTGAGAAGTGCACACTTTGAGACAATAAAATTCATACGACACATTAATCCGTTCATGTACATACAGTGTTGACTATCCAGTCATGTATATGCATGTGCACGTGCATGTGAAAAGCATTATGCTTGCTTCATTTGAAGATGAGAAATCTATCAAGTATCCGAGTCCCCCGATTCAGGCTCCCCTCATATTTCAAATGATTAATGATGGCCTAACAAAGCAGGCCTTGGATAAATGCTAATAGGATGGGTCCTTAGAGAGGAGGATATGGAGAGCGGGGCCCGGGCAAATGGAAAAGCGCTGTGCTTGACACACTGTGCATACACAACTACCTGACAGATGTTCAACACTGGAGGACATCCATCACTCCCACACTGTCTGGCCTCAAGTATTAATGTGATCACAGTTTAAGTCGATAGCCGTAGATGAGGCATTTGCATTTTGGGAAAAGGACGTGTGAAAACCACCAAGAACTAAAAGGTTAAGACCTATTTTACAGCTTGCTCTGGTTTATTGCTGTAACAGCCCTACAGGGAATGCACTGCAAAACAGTGTTAAGCACGGCAAAAGTTATAGGCCAGAGGTTGACACGAAGGCTGAGGTCTCTTTGGGACCAGAAAACAAGGGGAGTGCCATCGTCTCAAATAAGATTCCTATTATTCCAAAAGGATTGGTGGCATGAAAACAGAACTTACTTTGAATTAATGATGCAAGTAATTATCGCAAGACGTCTTCTATTAGAGAAGACACATTTTGGAGGCTGCGATCAACTATGTTTCTGAAATATTGAGCAATGAACATCAGCATGAGAGATTGAAATGATTTAGAGGGCAGTAACAACTTTAAAAGCTGACATCTTTAATCATTATTTCTTTATGCATTCAAATACTAACCCACTTATTGCTGAATTAACTTTGATTTGGGGTGTATTTTGTACTCGTATACAGTATTTGATAGACTACGTCATCACATTAATGGAAATAGAGCTGATCCACATTCTCTGTCTGTGTGTCCGTCTCAAGGGCATCAGTGTTAGTACTTCTGCACTTATAAGGATCACAGTGGGACTATATTTCACAGCATCACCTAAGCTTTGTTACAATCACGGCAATCATGGCATCCCTGCAGATCTATAACTGCCACATACTCATCAGCAGTAGCCGGGTCCAGATGTGGATGGCCAGAATTAATCCTCCATATTTTGATGGCCTTCATATCACTCATGATATATGTGGCTATTACAGCTGGTCGAAGTGCTCTCCGTGGCCTCGTCATGACCACTCTAACCTCTGCAACACGGGGATTGGAACCATCCTTTACTGTAGGGTGTCCTGGAGCGTTAGGGTTGTAAGCTACACGTTTATTAAACCTGACAAAGACTATTTTATATGCAACACAATTGTTATCATCAGTGGAAAGTGGTTTTGATACTTCTGCCTCATCATAGGATGGCGCCTTCAAATGTCGGAATGCAATTTTTGTACAGGAGAGGGTAAATAAGCAGGTGTGAAAATGTCTTAGTGCTCGAACACACACCATGAGTGCTTTGTTGTTGTGGTTTAAAGCTCACAATTCAGACGGCGTCAAGTAAGTCACAGGGAATTGGACTAAATTGACTTTCGGGTTGGTTTCTGTGATTGTTTCACGGTCTTGCACTCACTGCCTTATGTGACTGCAAAGTAGGCTGAAACACACCATTAAAGTATCGTGATTTAAAGGTTTGATTCCCCTCTCTGTAAATAATCCTGTGAGACAATGCATTATGGGTAGAAACAAAATACAACCCTGCTAAAGGAGAGCTCCAATGGCACCTGAGCCCCGGGCACAATTTAACCTTAAACATAAATTCAACCTCTTCAGCCATTCGCTTTTCATTAAGATAAACCTTTTACACCTGGCACTGTTGAACCATTACACCCGTGACCCCATCAATAAAGGTCAACCGTTTTCATTCTCAGAGTTTATCAATCATCCACACTATGTACAGTACCTTTATCTACCACACAGTACATCTGCAGTATCTCTCTCTTACCTAAAGCTTTTCAAACCTGTTCATAAACACATCAGGCAGCACAGAGGCTTATACTGTAGAGGTTTGAGGATATTTACCCATAGGTGTTCCCACTCCGTAGGCTCTGGAGTCTATGAGGCCTCCAACCTGTGTGAGGTTGCAGTTGCGCTGGGTGACAAACTCGATGGTGGTGGACTCCATGAGGAAGGCGTAGTCTGAGGTCAAGGCGCGCTGGATGCCCTCATCCACGTTCTTGACCATTACAGATTGCCTCCTGCTGTTCATGAATTCCCACATCTTGTCGTAGGTGGAGATTTTGGTTTTCTGCGAGATACCAGAGAATAGAAGTGGAATAAGATTGGTGGCGTATTAGGAATAAATACGGTAATCAACCCTAAATTCTGCAGTTAAAATCATTTTGTTTCAAAGTCAGAGAAAAGGAAGTTGAAGTTATAATCCTTAATATTCTTTACATTATTTACATTCTGCATTTTTTTCAGCTACACATTTTATGATACATTTTTACATAACAGCTTAGATTTTTTTTTCCCTGTACCGATGTGAGGCATGTGACATGTGGCATGTGTACAGATTGTAAAGCCCTCTGAGGCAAATTTGTTAATTTGTGATTTTGGGCTTTACAAAATAAATTGAATTGAATTGAATTAATGGTGACGTCCGCCTTTCCTGCGCTGATTTCAAATTGCCTAGCTTCACTCAAGGTATTCACAGGATGCAATGCATGTGTATGCATTTACATTCTATACACTAATGGCTGTAAGAGCATCCATTCCAACCATCACGCCATCAAATTCAAGGGCGACATAGTCCTCCTCTTAGGGTCTGTACAGGTACATAGGCCCAAACTCAATGATTTAGTAGAGTGGTGAGAAAATGCACTGCTGGAGTTGAATGTCCCTCAAGACTAAGGAGATTGTTATTGATTTCAGGAGGGAGGCTCCTAGGACAGACCCAGTGGTTGTACAATGTGATTGTTGTTGTAATATGTTGTGGGCCAGTATACATATATTGACAGACATCTTAAGGGTCGACTCTTGTGGAAATTTGTCTTTGGTTTCACAGACATGCATACACTTAAAAGCTTTCTTTCCCATCCGTCAAAATACACATCAAAAAAACACACACAAAAAAACCCCTAGGTAAGTAATATAATGTAGTATTTGATAACACCATGAAGTTTGAGCAAAACACAGAAGCCGTAATGAAGAAAGCACACTAACGCCAATAGCTCCTCAGGAAACTAAAACATTGAGAGTCTAAAACCCATCCTACAAATCTTCTAAAGTTCCTTAATCGAGAGTACTCTCTAAACCATAGTAAACACCTGTTACATAATTGCCCCCCGCAGTCTCATTCTATGAGCAGCAGCTCAAAACAAATGCCCATGACATCATGGAGGATAGTACTTATGTCCTCCACCCCCAGTTCTAGATGCTTCCTCTTGGGTGCCATTCATTCCGGAAGCCATGATCAGCCGGGTGAACAAGGAACTGAAGGAGAATAATGGGCTTTATTTGAAGCTTGGCACATAACATAATTAAATGCCTATCTGCCATGTGGACTACTTCCTTATTTATTATTTATTTTTAACTTTATATTATAGAATGTGACTTTCATTACTTTTTAAATGCAACTGCACTATCAGCTCAACACAGTCTCAAACAGTCTCAAACAGTCTCAGACACACTCATTTTTGGACAGTTTTAAATATTGCAGGGAGCTACAGTATATAAATGAAAATTGCTGTTGCAATAATTATTGACTGATATCTTTACTAAAACAACGTGAGTTTGTTTGACTGCCTAGCAAACTGACACAGTTGCTCTTGTGCTTTATTAATGACAACGTAGCTGCTAAAAGTAGCTGTTCCCACAGGTGACTGAAATCTTAAGAATTATAACTTTGATAAGTAAGAAAAGAATATTTCATATAAAAAAATACCCTATAAACACCCTGGCAGACCTATAGCTACCTTGAAAAAAGTCATGGTTGCACCGTCCTCCACCACCCCATACAGGATTTTAGTTTGCTTGGCCAGGTCGTCGGCTGAGTCGATGGGCGACTCCATCCTCTCCACAGTGAGGAAGGCAGCCAAGTTGGCCGTATATGAGGAAATAATGATGAGGGTGAAGAACCACCAGATGCCTCCCACTATTCGTGTCGACAAGGCCTTGGGCATGAGCTCTGATCCTGGGGTGAGGGAGGTGGTAGGAGGCATTGTTCATTTTTAACATGCAAAAAAACGAAATAAGATTAGTTCATTTAAAAACAGTCAAACTTGTTCCAAGAACTCTCTTCAAGTTTTCAGCTCAGGCAGATGCACCACTCGCTTCAAGAGGAAATCATTTGAGAGAGCTCTCTAGACAAGATGATTGTTGGATTTCAAACAAGTGGAATTATCTTGTCTCAGTCGCAAGTAAATTCTTTAAATAATGCCAGGAACACAAATATACAGTATATATATATATATATATATATATATATATATATAGGTGTTTGCATAAATCAATCCCATCAAATCAAAGACATTCAATATCGATGGTTCAGAGCAGCGTGGAGAAGTGACAGGCTGTTTGGGCCAGAGAGTCATGTACCCAAGGTGACCTCACATCCTGACTCCACACCTCACTGATCTCTGGGTGCTGATGGGCCAAGGGCAAGAGGAGAGGACACTGGGTATTACAGTACTGTCATTATCATGATCAAGAACCTATTTGTAGACTGTATGATTATTAAATAAATCTCACAATACACGCAAGTTGAGCTGCTGTTGCTAAAAAAAGAAAAATACTATTACTCTTCTTCAAATTGTAATCTGATTTGTAATTCAGGATTTTGAAACAAGGGTAATTTGATTCTACTCAAATGGTATTCAAATCTATACCTCTCATATAAAAATATATTCTATGCTCTTATGAGATACATAGATTAAAAATAACAAAATAAAAAAACATTACATGCACTTTTACTCTAAGTTCTGTCTTTCTAGCAGTCGAACCCCAGAGATCTCTCTTTGTTGCCGCGAGCTTGGACAAAAAACCCAACCCTCAGAGACAGTGGGATGTAGAGAGCTCCGGCTCCAAAGAGCAAAAGCAGCCACAGGCTGAGGCAACTACCTTGCTGCATGAGAGCCCCAACTCCAAACCAGAAACTATTGAGCAGCGTAAAATTGTTTTCCACTACATCCGAGTCTGGGTTGCATGGATGCGGGTTGTACCACTCGTAAGGGCTAAACCTATAAAAAGAAAGAGCACAGAGACATATGTTAGCATGAAGCAAAGAACAGTGTGTTCACTGTTGCAGATTAAAGGGCACATCAAACATACCATTTAAAACATTGTGAGCAAGAACAAAGGGAATGTAAATGTGTAGGAATCCTGTATTGTGGCCTCAGGGTCAGAGCTTCTGCAGAGACCAAAGCAAATCATTCTGACTTTCGCCGAGATCAACGTATTGGCGTATTCAAATGCCATCAGTTTATTGTGAGAACAGATCAATAGGCTGGAATAACACTGTCACCGATGATAATGTCCTAGTGCGCGATGATCTTTGGAGCTCATTTGGATTCACTGACTCAGGAGCGTTTATGTGTTTCCCCCATCAACTGCAATCACTGCTACTCTGCAGATGCCACATCCTCCTTACACCCCGAACATGGGACTTGTCTTCTTCTTTTGTCTTTTTGGTTTCTCAACATGCTGCCCTTGTTCTTCCACCCAGCAGCTGCTTTTCCTCTTTTCTCACACTCCCCTCACAGCTTCATCTCTTTTCCCCATACTGCACCATTCTACACCTCACTTTCCCCGCAATTGCCTTGCTTTCCCTATGAACCTCCCCTGTTTACCCCCCCCACCGGACATTTCTCATTTATTATCCTAAGCAGAAGTGGCATGGTATTAGCGCAGGTTGATTGGGTTAGTCTTAAGCATCAGGAACTGATTGAGTTTGTGCTGAAGTGGATGATAGCGGGAACATTGCATATGCATCAGGTAAGGCTGTTTAGCAGCTTCCCCCCCCCCAACTTGGCCCACATGCTAATAAGCCTGTGGGCTGAGTTTTTCAGGTTGATGCTGCGCAGAAATGTGATGCAATTTGCACTTTTTAGAGACGCATATATGAATATACCCGCATTTCCCGTGTACGACACAGAGCAGCATTTCACATTACCAAACCCAATATTATTTGACGGCAGTTTTATGGCAGCAGCTATTTGCCACAGAGACTGCATGATTGCTGTAGATCTGCATACAGATACGTCACTCGATCTCTCCTTGTTGCTGCAGCTGCCTAATTACCAACCCTATTTTACAAGCATTGTGAACATGGCAACATTTTTATAGTCATATTCCTCTTACTTTGAAGCTATTTTCTATGCTGTCCCCTTGAGAAGCATCTACGTTGACATGGTTGTGATGACACACTATAATTCTTCCTGTCAACCCCATCAGGATGTTGGATTTGCCGGAATGCCAATGAGCTTGGTCTCCTTGGAACCACAGGCAACTGAAATGGCACAATGGCCTTATGGAGCTTTGCAGAATGCCATGTGTGCGCTCACATGTGTTCGTATTTATGTCTGGTTTTATGCCTGTGTGTATCAAGCCTCTGGCAAATGAATGTTGGCGCATGTGCCTTTAGCTGTGTGGGTGTGCATTTACATTTGCTAAATCAAATCCATCTCAAAGTCAAATATTTTCTGCGATGATTTATTTATATTGCCGATTACGGACGTTACATATAATGTTGAGCTGCAGCCTGAGGCCAATTGTTGGTGACATCTGATATGTGCCATAGGTGAGATAGTATAAGTCTGTGTAAATCTATGTAACATGTTCATGATTGGATTGCATTTGTCCTTCTCAATGTATACATGTGTATTCTGTATGCACCCCCCACCGATGGCTCCTCTGTATGACCTTTGCCTGCAGCTGGCCCATATTCCTGCAGGTCGTGTTCTGCACACCGATCACCGGGAAGAAGGGGACGTGGAACACGCGGAACGCAAAGGTCACCTCCTCACACCAAGCACGAGGGACATGTTGTATTGCACACAGAATTCTAAAAAGATTATCCCTCTCTCACGTTCCTCTTCTCCTTCGTCCGTCCCCAGCCTCAATAACACGACACACTCCCTCCAATAACTGTCTGTTGGATTCAATTACTCTGACTGGCATTATGGATCTGCTGCCTTTCTTTTCTCAGGCCAAGTGAAGAGGCTGTGTTGGGGATGTTAAAATCATAGGTGTCCGGGTCTTGGATTGCACAACTGCAACATCCTGTAATTACATGTAAACTTTTATAACGCAATTTAAAGCATCCATTCTTCTTGGCAGGTGGACATTTTCTATACTAGAAAAGGTTTTGCGACCTGAAAGAATACCATTTCTTTTCTTAATAAAGAGAGGAATCAATTCAACCACAAACAGAGCTGGAAGGAACCAATGAGTGAAATGTATTTCTCTGGAGCTTGAAATGAGAAAGCTTATTAAGTCAGAAAAAATTATGTTTGTGTGTGTGTGTGTGTGTGTGGGAAGCAGTTCAAAGACGTGAATCCCTGGTGAGATTGAGGTGTTTAGTGTTTTATTGTGCAAAACCAGTACTTCATAAGCTCACTCAACTCACTCTATTTGCAGAGGATTAAAGAAAATAATATACTCTGCATTGGGGGGATTGACCAATCAATCGGTGGCCGTGCAATCAATACCACAATTATGAGAGAACTAGCTCAGCGTACTGAAGAGTAAAACACTGCACTTCAGATTTAAACTCTGCTGAATGTTTTTGGTCACATAGTGTGAGAACAAGCACTATTTTTTGCCATGGTGTGCAAAAGAATGGCACAATGCATGCATGCAGACAAGGGCATTATAATTTAATAAGAGTACTGAGACCATTTCATTACAACCAGAAGAATATCAGTATAATTGCATGCTAATCACTTACCCTGACCATCCGTGGAAACAAAGGGCTACGTGGGATCATTTGCATATTCTGAACTAACTTAGGTGACAGTTGCTGCTTTCCTCTCATGTGATCATTGTGCCGGTAACATTAGATGCAATGTGCATTAAACCCAAACCTCTCGGAATAAAAGCAGAAGAAGAGGAGCCCTGGGGTTAACACACAACTTTCGACATCGGTCATGCATCTGGGGTTTTAGGAGGGTGGGTTCGCCGAGATATCTGTAAGAATTGTACCTGTACATTTCTTACAGAGATATATAACGAGTAGCTGGTTTAACAGTTGCTGATGCTTGGGCAAATATGCCCGAAATAGTGTCAGTAGTCAGCAGATTTTAATGACATACCAGTGTTTTTCCTTGTTTTAGCTAATTTACTGTAAGGCACTGCAGGTAATGACATCATCTAATCCTTTTAACTACCTTTTAATTCTTTTCATCAAAGTTTTAAGTTTCAAGTTTTAGCGTCATTGTCAATGTTTGATAATGACGTTAAAACAATTGTTTTGAAAACTTTTCTGGGTGGTGAGTTCAAATACTGGTGGGAGGTTCGGAAATCTGAGATTTGTTTTTTTGCCATCCACAGTTCACTTCCAGTTGTATTTTAAGGCAATGACTCTTGCTGGAGTAATTATGCCACCAGTCAAAGCTTGTTGCCCGGAGGGAGCAACTGCTGTGTGTTAGTGCAAACAGGTAGGAAAGAAGGACGTGGAGGAAGGAAGGAAGGAAGGAAGGGAAAGGGGGGTGGGGTGGGGGCTTGACATGTTACCTGGCTATGACAAACAGCACACAACTGACACCCAAGCAAGCCAGCAGAATATACATCCAGATATCGGGTGAGAGGGGGTTGAGAAAGGAGAAGACCCCAGGGTTGGTTCCGTTGGGCTTGCGGTACAGGATACTTATCCCCAGCGTCATGTAGGGCTTTGAGAAGTCGATGACCTTCTCCCTGACGTAGGTGATGGCCAGAGGAGACACTGCCAGGTCTGCTTTCTGCAATGAGATAATAGTGGTTGAGTGTGTGTGTGTGTGTGTGTGTGTGTGTGTATGTGTGTGTGCGTGTGTGTGTGTGTGTGTGGTGGTGGTGGGGAGGGGGAGTCAACCAATAAAAAACAGTCAATTGAATTAACCACTGATTTACGTCAACAGCTGGTCTGTTCAATATGTACAGGAGGAAGAGCCATGAGAGAGGAGAGGAAACAGACCATAAATTCAGAGGGATTAGCAGGAGGTTGAGTTTCTCTGGAAATTACAGGTTATATGTCTGATCCTTCTTATGTAGTGTTAAAAGTGAGTCACCAAGGCAACAATTTGGGGATTAAATTATTCTGTGACAAAGTATCCTTAAATCCCCTAAAATGTAAGATTAGCCATCATCGGTGTTACTTTTGCACAACCCCTCCAATAAATGCTTTTTTCATCATACAGTGCCAGTTTTTGTTTGCTTTGCAAGACTTTCTGTTTCTGTCGATATAGTATATTGTGTAGGGGGCGCTCTTTCTTTTTTCTACTGTTCATGCCAACTAATAAACTATGACTCAGTTGTAGAGTAGCAAATGGAAACATTTATTGAAGCAATCAATTACCTATATGTCTCAGGCATGTTTGGGACATTGCATTGTTGGCTGTTGTAAGTAAATAAACAGAAAATGCAGAAAATATATGTTAATCTGCTTTTAGATATTTATAGTAATGTATTTGCATTTTTTGCTTGCATTTTCTGCATCTCCCTGTGTGCACTCCTGGCGATTATTGACTCACATGGTCCATTAGCTCCCGCACCATGCCGTTCCATTGGCCCGTGGACTCATCCAGCGCTCCATACTTCCCATCTTCCACCAATCGCACCTCATAGTGGAAGCCAAGGATGCCAGAGAGCTCCCTCAGCAGGTCGATACAGTAGCCCTCAAAACGGTCGTTTCCATACAGAGGCTTGTCTGACTTCTTAAACATCACATATGGCTCCTCCTATACAGGGAAAATAAGTCAAGCTGTTTTTTTTTCTGCGCGTCGTTATTTTCTGTGTGTATTTGGTGAGTGAGTTTGTGCTGCCTGTGTCTACCAGTATGGTGGATACACGCAGGGATTTGTTGGCCAGAGAATCTGTGATGTTGGATGTCTTGCTTCTGTGAGACTCTGTCATATTGAGACCGCTGGGAGGATCCCATGTTCCAATCTGTTGAAACAATTCAGTGTCAAGTTTATATCACCTTGTCTAACGAGCATTCAGCCCAACATTTCCTTTTTTTCCCCCCTTTAAGACTCAGAAGTCACACATCATCAACTACACCAAGGTTTGACACACCTTATCCAGCCCATCCTCCTTCAGACTGATGACATCCAGGTCAAAGTCTGTCCTCAGTCCATTGGTCTTGTTGAAGAGAACACGTCCTGTCAAACCATCCCAGTGAGCCTGCGGACAGAAGCACACATCATAATAAATCAAAATCCTCAGCACAGTCATTCCATTAACCTTAAGTTATCATCTTTCTCATCAGTATCAATCTAACCCGCTGCCTGTAAAACTTTTTCTGTCCCAATTATGAATTTTGTCTGACTCTCCCCTCACTGTCTCTCTCAACAACATAACAAAAAAAACAACAATAAAGCAGCCAGAATAAAAGCAGTTTTGACAGGTGAGAGTTCATTATGCATGTGGTTCATTGTGATTGAAGTTTCACTTCAAAGCCATTGGAGAAACAGACGGGCATGGAGAGCGATAGCAGACATGGGAGGGGGAGGATGTGCCAGCTACTACAATGGCTCAATCTGAAAATTACCTGCAATGATACCATCCACAGAATGAAAGAGCTTTGTAGAACAAAGCAAATGGCTGACCCCGGACTACAGTTAAGGAGACACACAAAGGCTTTGATATAAACACGGGTGGAGATATGCACGGAGAGAAAGTGGGAGACAGGGAGTGAAACATCACAAAAAACATGTAGTTGCTGCGGATAATGCGATGGTTATTCAGATTACATTATGAAGATGATTTAAAGTGTTAAGAATAAGCAATAGACTTGGGACAGAGGGTAGGATTTGCTGGCATCTCGAGCTTATTTCATACTTGTCATATTGAAGCCGACGCGAGGCGCGCCGGAAAATGACGTAATTATCTCTGATTTTTTGTAACTTGGCACGCGCGTTCACATGCCTGTCACAAATAGTTCACTGATGAAAAAACAATTTACATGTTTAGGGATTATACTAAATAGGCCAATTCGTTTTGAGTTGCTTTAGAAACATGAGTTGGTAAAAAATCTTCATTTGAGTAGATATTTTTCCAGCCAAATCAAATTGTTTACAGGATATCCAACCTTCTTTTCTTTCCAATGCATATAATACTTGATTTTAATAAAGTACTCCATGAATATGAGATATGAGTTTAAAGATATTCACAACCCCTCGTTTATGTATTTTTGCCGGTTACACCTACAGTCCATGGGCGTATCTATGGGTTACACTCGTTGTCTTTTTGATTCCTCGCAGTTAATTTTGTTTGTACAGCCTCTGGCGTTTTCGGAGAATAATGCAGCGCACGGCTCATAGAGCATAAATGCCTCTGTTCATGCTCGGAGCTTGTGTGCCGTCAGCGGAGGCTCGCGCTAGTGGTGCAACACATTGGACTTTGTGAAGAGGACGTGCTCCCAATGTTGATATAAAGGGCCCATGTCAAGCTAACATAACACAAGCTAATGATTCTTTGTTACAGGCGATTATACACTAATTAATACATAGTTATGAATATTATATTTCATTTCTGCAAATAGATCCCCCAAAATGCTACACACTATGCCTTTAAGTATGTTCGTATGGGTTTTATCATAATCCTTTAAATTTTCTTCAACAGGAAGATAAAAATGCAAAAGTTCACAGGAAGCGCTCCAGTGATTCACAAAGGGCATGCTTGCAAACATGCGATTGCACTGATCAATATAACATGCCCGAGCTACAGTGTTCAGCACATTCCACAGGTCAGAGGTCAAGATAGGCTGCACGTTGATAGCACAGATGGCCTTGTACCTCTTTGATCAGGCTGATGAAACGTCCCCCGAAGCGCCACGGCTTGTGGCGATTACACTGCAGAGAGCTGACCGTGATCTGCTGCGATTGCTGCACCGCAACCGCCACCACATGCACAGCGTCGTACATCAGCGCCGCATCCGTCTGTGGACAGGAAGGTAATATAATTAGACATTTTTATGACACCTGCCAATACATCTGTCCACATGACCTTTAATCTGTCCATTTGTTCACCTGCGGAGGAATATAAGGAGCCGTGTGAAGTCTCGGGTGACTCGCTTTACTCTTTTGTCAGGACAAGAGAACATAAATTAGACGTAATGCCAGCAGTAAATGCCCCACACAAATTACACTGTGTCTCAGCCTGTTAGTGAAAATACCCGAGCACTGTTTGAGGCAATGAGAAAGCTCCGCCAGGGAGAGTCTCTCAGTCGAAGGCCGACCTGTCACTGTGAAGACTAATGGTTCCTGATGGGTGTGCCTGTTTTCTAGAGTGAGGGAATGCAAAACAGGCGCCAGTGCATACGGGAAAACTCTGACTGGTAGACTTGGTGTAACATGCACAAAGCATAGCTGGGATACATGGTTAACTGCATTGAAAATCACCTATGATAGCCATCCACATAACCCCAGTAATAAATCATCAAAGGGAGTAAATGCTCAAGCTAAAAGGTTTCACTGTGAGATGCTGAGGTTTATCTTTACTTTCTGCCTGGCAAACATCAATTCCTTTCATATCGTCTGTCCTCACGGTTTGAGACACTCTACATTTACCCAAGTCAACACATTGCAGCTTAGCTTCTATCCTCTTTCCATGGTCCCACACAGTCTGAAATACTCTGCGGTGATCTTATTTGGATGACCAATGTGAGGGAGTATGAAAAATGACTTTGAGCACAAAGTATGTGCAGCTATAGGGTCTTTGTGTATGTGCTCGCTGTCAGAGAGAATGAGCGGAGCTTCGGCACAGCAAGTCGCACCGCAGGAGACCCCGCGAGCTGCTGTTCAGCTCATATCAGTTCCCTATGTTGTCTCTATAGGTGCAGTGGAGCGTCCATACTATCCATGCAAGAGGAAATGAGAGCAGGAAGGGTCTGGGAGGGGCAGAAATTATACTACATCTACAATATGTCCAACCTATATTTATAGTGGCAGGTCAATTAAAGAAATAAATCTTACTTCCAAGAGCAAGAAAAAGAGAAATTCAAGATAGCGAGGAGGGGAGAGAGTGGTGTGTGGTTGCAATGGTGGGCAGATTGTCAGTTTTTAGCTCGTCCCCGAGTTCTCCTGTGCTTTTGGAGTTGGTGACTGCTGATGTCAAAGGCAGCAGCAGATCAGAGGATGGGGGACCCATCTCTGCACTCTTTCATCCCCACTGCTTCCCTGGGAAAGGGGACAGCTAATGCCATATCTGCTCTCACAGTGCAGGCAGTGTGTGGGTGCGTGTGTGTGCTAGTCATGGCAAATGCTGATTAGGAAAAGAGTGTCATTCTGCTCATCTATTTTGTTGAATAGTGAGGAGGGGTTCTGCACACAGTCGGCATCGAAACCCTATTTTATCCACTGAAGGGAAAGTTCATCATGTCCAATCATCCAATTATTGTGTTACCAACTATATACAAAGACTTATACGCTCATTTTAACTCTTCTACGGATGGATTTTCAAAAACAGCTCAGTCTGATTTGAGAAAGGTTGTAATAATTACATAAAGTTTCAGTCCAGGTCTCAACTACATGATGAATGAGTTGAATTCATGCCATTTAAATCAAATCTGTACTGCCTTCAACTGATCTTTTCTTTTTCAAATGCCTTAATATTAAATCCAGCTGGGTTATTTTAGCATCACGTTGATGTGTGACTGAAGGCTGATAACTCAAGAATTTTGTAAATGACAGATACTTTATGATAAATCAGATACTGCATATACCGTACCTCATTTCAAATCAAAGGAAAAGCCTTAAAACATGCTACAGTTAACATTTTATAGAGTTTTTTAAATAAACATGCTTCATCAGCAGCAGTGCGAAGACTTTTTTTTATCTGGGCAACCTAAGAGACAGCAGTTTGTTTATTGTAACCTAAATATTGATTTTGGCTAACAGATAGTATATCAGTCTTTTTGAGAATAGGCGTTTATTAGGTGTTTTACAGTGTGAACACAGTTGTGTATGCTGCTGTGTTTGCACACCAAGGCCAAAATACTCCACAGAACCCCCCATCAGGGCGGCTTGTGGAGTTTATAGGATTTATGTTTGTTATTGTTATTATTAGCTTCTCCTTCGACTTAACAATCATTCTTGGAAATATTTCCTCCATCTTTAACTTTTGATTGCCGTGATGTATCAAATATTGTCTGGCTCAAATGATTTATGTGACAAAAATCTTTTTCCTTTTTTTCCTTTGGAGCAGAACAATTCCTGAAAAGCCCTTTGTGATGGAAACAAAGAGAGGCTGGCATCAAGTGGAAGGAGAGATCAAGAGGAGGAAAAAAGTGAAATGATGGCTCACAGCTCTGGCAGATTGCATTCAATTTCAAAACAATCAAAGAGTGATCTTGCTATTTATTTCAGAGCCAAGCATGGCCCTGCGGGGTGTTTTAAGTGCTTTAAGTGAAACCAATCTCGAACCCCTGGGACACTCAGACAGAGAGGGGACAGGGTTTCAGACAAGATGCCCAAAATCTTTCCTGCCTCGTCTTTCTCTCTCTGTCTCTCTCCCTCTTTCTCCCTCAAACACCCAGATAACCATCTGCAATCACACAGTCTCCCTCTGATTCAATAAAAGTACAGGCCCAGATACCCTTTTACTACATTTAATGACTCACATCTTCCTTTCCAGCCCTTGATGTGTTCATCTCTACATGAACCCTCTCTTAGAAATATGACACGTGAGACACATGCAGGCATTAACACACATATGCAGAAACCAATTAGCAACATGCGTGTGCACCACACACACAAACAAAACGGGAACGCAATCCGGCATAGTGACAAACCTAAAGCTTCCCTGAGGCATGCCTCATTTGTCATAGTTGCATGCAGTTTCCTCATTTTGAAAAGGTGGACCGCAAACTCTACTGCTGCTGTGCACTGCATCAGTATTCACACCAGCTCTCCACCTGTGCATAATTCCATAACTCCTCTGATAATGTTGCACCCTAAAAAATGACATCTCTCTTTCTCCTCTCACCTCGTCTCAGTCAGTCGGCCTTTCCCCCAGCATTCTCCTAAAGCCACACATACATTTTACTTCCTGTCTGGAGATGTGTATTGTGGCTGCTTGTGTACAGAAGAGCCCCACTGTTTATACATATCATATACATCTGATTAGCCCTAATGAGATTAGCACTGACCTGTTATTCACCATGCATCACTGGGTTGCAGCTGCTAGGCACAGACCGACACCACGCACACACATACGCACACAGACACACTCACACACACACACTCACACACACACTCACACACACACACGCACACCGGCAGCATTGCCATCAGCATCAGAGTCACAGTGTCAGCGGGAGAGAGAGAAGCTCATTGTTTTCTTGGAGCCGAAGTCACTTTGCCCTCAGATCACAGACAGACCCATGGGGTTTGATGATTTGATAGAAGAAGGAGGTAATTATTCATTCCATTCCATAGTTTATATGCGTTTGTGCTGCTTCACTGCACAGTCGGTGCCAGTATTTGGGTGCCAATTTCTGCTGTCAGATACATTACTGCTTTTCTGAACTTTATTATGTTAAGTAATTAAATCTTCACTTGTCAAGTAGAGTTTCCTCTAAAAACGACGCCAAACCCTAATCTCACAAACCCCTCACTGAGTGAGATACTGCATTTGGTTTATCTGCCAAGATGACATTCTCATGATGAGGATGGACACTGGTGGGAAATTGCATGCACGTAATTAGGGATCAATTTCACTTTTAGTAAGGAATATGGCCTCTATCTTGTAAGTCAAAGAAGCAGACAGTTTACAGATGCTTCTGATGCTTCAAAATTGTCTGGATACTATTATGTTTTTGCTCTTTTTAGTATTACTGTAGTAATTCAATCATAATGTAAGATGTAACCACGTGTTCCTGGTATTGGTGTGTGAGACCTTGGGCAATGAAAAGAAAATGAAGAAAATGAATGAATAATGAAATAGTCAGTGCACTGAGAATTGTGCAAACTTTCACTTCTCGGACAAAAATGTGAAGACCAAAAGTTGAAAAACACTGAAATGTGACATATGTGATTTATGGGGCATATTATCGCTGTTTCAGGCCCCGTAGCAGAGAAGGGAGAGTAGGCAGTGTCAGATCATTTTGGTGGGGGAAAAGTCCTCGGGTGACTGCAGCTCAGAATGGTGCCATCTCTTTTTCTGTCCATAACTTTTACACTCCTTCTCTCTTCGTCTCTTTCTTTCTGGGTGCCAATGTTCTGCCCCTGTCTCTCCTCAGTCCCTACCTTTCATCTGTATTTCTGCCTTCCTTCTGCCTTCCCCGGTTGCTCTCTACAGTCTTTCACTGAGCTGTGCGTGAGTGTTGCTCAGTGTGGGTATATAGGGAGCTTTGCCAGTGTAGTCACTGTCATTCTTCCTCTTTTTTTTTGTGTTGGAGGTTTAATCCCTTTCTCACATTGCATTTCCATGCTGAGGCAACCGAGCAGCCTTGTTGCATTTTTTTTTACGATTTATTTTATTTTCCGCAGGAAAGTAGGACTGGCTTCTTCTGATGAGGATCCCTTGGCAACACATCCATTGATGGTGCTGGATTTATGTGAAAGCACATTCATGGTTTTATTGTAGATTTAAGCACACTTTAAAGGGGGATATAAAGGACTACACTGCAGAGATCTTTTGTTTAAAGAAAGGATCCAGTGGGAGTGGTGAGAGAGTGAGCTGAACTCTATGTCTATATACATGTATTCAGTAATGGTGGAGTTAAAGGACGCTCAGCTTATCAAATACCGAGAGATATTTAAATATTGACAAAACCTCCTCCCTGGCGTCACACTGTACTTTTATCAATATCTTAATGATCTTTTTGTTCCATGAATAACTAGAATAATTGGCTTTTTTTTTACCCTGTAATGCCAATAAATAGTACAATTAAACTTGGAAAAAAAGTCAAAGGGGAGAGAGAGGAAGTGGCCTGAAAACAAACCATTTTCTTTACAGAGCTAAATGGGAGAACCAGTTCAAACATGCACAGACTGCTCGTGCTGCCTCTTTTGTTTGTTCCAAACAAACCCGTGATGCTGCTACCAGAAACACTTTCTTGCAAAGCAGCTGTATCCCTATGGGTTCAATTCTGTGTGAAAGCAAAAGCAATAAGCAAAAGCTTAGATAATAGGCAATTGACAAGCAAGGTAGCGAGTGAAGTTGATACAGTAACGAGTGGGCGTTTACCTCTATCCAATCCTACGCTAACCTTACTAAACTGTCTTTGTGTTGGCCATTCTCTCTGTGGCCCATGGCCTTAGGATTGTTTTGGCCACTGCCAACAATTTACACACATTTGGCAAGTGCTAATTTCAGACCCTGACCAGATTGTTTTTGCAAGTGCAGATGATAAACATCAAATATGACAGGAGCCTAACTATTTTATTCAGTCTGACCAAAGAGGCTGAGAATGCTCTGAGCAGTGGTGTCCTTAAGGAAACAGCAAGCTGTTGACAGCAATGTCCACTTCAGAGTCCACCCTAATTAGCACCATGCTGCCTAACCTACATCTGATTAAGTATCTTTTTAACATGATGGTCTTTCCTCATATTTAATCAGCCCCCAGTCATGTTTAGCTAGTAGATTCGCATGTCCAGAGTAACAAAGCTTTTACAATTCAAAGGATATTGTTGGGTGATGTGTTTGGTTGTTTAGTTGTATTGTACTGATTCTCTTTCTTTTTTCTTCTTTCAGTGTAGTTCATTATGTTAAGACAATAAACAAACGAGACATTGAAGTAAAATGTGTCAGAGCAAGCAAAAAAAGATAATAAATCTCTTTTTCTAAATTCCGTCTCTTGATCTCTCTCCCGCTGCTGGTTTTCGCTCACAAAAGGCTTCTATGGACCAAGGGAGCGTCAGTGCTAATAATGTTGATGCTGTGCCAAGCCCAGCTGGTGGTGCCCGGCACAGGGCATCGAGTGTCTGCTCTCCACAGTTGCGGTCTTTAAAAGGCCCTCTCCTCTGCCAACTGGGATCAGAGGGAGGGAGATCACATTGCTGTAATAGACGCAACCAACCTGTGAAGCTGTGTGGAGTGCAGTCTGTTAGCTCTGTATGACACGTACAACATCAAAGCATCATGCTATGCGACACGGCTGCAACGAATATGTGTGTTTTTAAAGCACTGGAGAGCAGGCTGCAAGAACACCTAACTAGAGAGTAAAATATATCAATAAATGTATGTAAGAAAAAAAATCTATGATGTATGTATTTCATTTTAAACACAGGTACACAACTTCAATTTGGTGATGAATGAACAGTGGCCAAGACATGCACAAAACAAATAAAATAATAATAATATATATACTGTATATATATCAGCTAGAATTGGATGTTGCTGCATCCGTTGGGCACTGAATCAAATGAATCTGCTGCTGCTATGTGAATATTTACTGTCAGCATTTCCAGTGTACTGTAGAATTATTTCAGCTGCATGGTGAAAACTCAGTATTGAATAAATAAAATGAATCCCAAAATAAGAAATAAAATGTCCACTTTATTTGTGCAGCGATTCATATCAGGCAAAATGACAGAATGTGTCCTCTATTCTATATCATATTGACTGGGGGAACTCAAAATTTGCCTCAACATCCACACCGAGTACCCTCATTTTGTGAAAAATGCTGCATGAATGAAGTTCACATGGGAGAAGGGTTCACATGTCGGTATTCTCTTCCCATGGTCAGATTCCAGGCAGCCATGTGCTACCCCGACAGCAAACCTGAGCCAAGTCTCCACCAAACACGAGGAACTGAATCAGACATCTTACAGAATGTGCTTCACACTTACAAAACAAACACACACTTGTATGTAAACATGCATGCGGTAAAACACCTTCTAACCAGAGCGTAGCTGCCATCTAGCAGATTTCTCTGTCCCGCACTGTGTGGGTGGCCCCCTACTCTATTCCCAGCAGTGCTTGTTAATGCAGCAAGGTCTCTTTTCTCTCCCTTTGTCTCGCTCTCGCTCAGTCCCACTGTACATTTCTCTGCAACCATGCTCCCTCCCTGTTTCTCTTCCTGCGTACACAGTACCACTTACTCGAGATGGATGCAAATGCAATAAAAACATACATAGTCCTCAAAAAGCATACTTTTTAATCCCAATATTAACAAAACATCCACCCTTAAAAGTTAACATTACATTTAACCCTCTGGATATGATTTCAGTCTTTATTGATCTGGTACCAGCAAGTGTGATTTAATAATACAGGTCCCAGAGTTCAGTTCATAATAACGTATATCGACCACTGAGGACATCAAACAAACCTTGAGTGAAAGAAGACGAGCAACCCGTGTGTGTGTGTGTGTGTGTGTTTACTGTGCAACCAAACAAACCATTGCAAAGGGAAGCTATTGTGCAATTGTTTTAATCCAAGTCTGATGAGAAAATCCATTGAATTAATGATCGAATGTTGCCTTTATGTAAAATAAATGAATTTTGTCTTCAGAGCTACATGCAGGGGCCTGTTTTTCAAAAGTGATTTTCAGGCACTGCTTACATGCAGATTGAAAACGGTTTCACAAATACTTAGCCACGCATCACAGGCAGATAGTTTGTTTTGATTAGTGAAATGTGTCAGAATTAACAGGAGAGGAAATTATCTTATGATGCAAATTCAGTGAAATGCATCATTGCCTGTCAATCCCTTGTGCGTGGGTATGCACTGCGTGTCCCATCGGGGAAAGGCAGATTGCCATTAACGAGTATATAGGGAGGCAGTTACATCATGCAAATACATTGAGTAGTTATTGCTGAAAGAATGCTGGCCATAAACAGCATTACATATGTAAAATCTTGAGGACTATAACCATATAAATATGGGAAATATACTGTACTAAATTGCATCTGTCTTTCCCCTTCATCTTGAGGTCACCAAAAGCTTTCCTGTGTACCACATGCAGTAAAAGAGTGTTTTTATAATGAAAAAAAGGCAAGTTACTTTTCTGCGTTGGGGACAAATTCATTGTCATTAGCAACTATTTACTATACAGTATCCTGGGAAAGTTTGCTGAGCATGCATGTTCTTGTGCTGATTTGAAGTAAAGGGCCTTGCCTAAGGATATCCCAGCAATAGCTGCTGATGGAAAGGACATAAAAAAGGGTCACACTTGCGGATTCTCTTTATTGGTTCGTCTTTATCTTGAGTATCTTCATGTGTCTGTTCTGTTAACAATTTAATTTCGTCCGTGTTAAGCTTACATGCTTTTTACAGTGTCCCATGCCAACTAAAGCAGCAACCCTATCATGTTAAACATATTACCCAAATAACCGCTCTCAACTAAAAAGCGAACCATTGTTGTGAGCTATTACACCAGAATTGCAGTGTTGACACTGGAGAACATCCCGCCCTCTGTTGTGGTAATTATAGCTCAATCATATGTAGACATAAATAAAATGATGCAGATGTAAAAAAATATCTGGCCCTAAAGCCTTAGTGAGGCGTACAACTGGGAAACTGCCCCCCCCCCCCTTTTCCTCAATTAAATCCAAGTATATACTTAGCTCGGTGAATGGGGATTTAAAAAAATGCAAATTACAATGAAGCATTCAGACCAAATAGCTCATTAGCTGCAGGCAATAATTATACGCAGATGGGACAAAATGATAATCAGATTATCTACCTATCTATCTATCTTTCTATCTATCATTAAACAGGTTGCAGGTCGCAAACTGCTGTTAATTCACATAAAGAGATTGATAGGGATATGATTAAAGAGTCGACATAAACCAGCGAGATCACACACACTTGCACGTTCTCACACACACACACACGCGCGCACACACACACACACACGTCCAAGTGCATTTGTGGCTGCGAGCGTGCACTGGGCCGAGGAGGGGCTTCTCATTATGCATCCTACCCTGAGAGGCAACACTCGGCCTCACCCAAGGCTCAGAGTGTCACAGTGATTATACACTACCCCGCATTAAAGCGAGCCAAGTGGCGTGATAAAACATCACATGCACCTCTCGACGCTCGTAACACCCCCACCCCCATCTTTCCTGCCCGTTCTCCTCATCCTCATCAACTCCCCTCCTGCGGCCGCCATCTCACCTTCCCCATCCCCATAACCCTCCTCCTCCTCCTATCTCAGTCAATCAATCCTTCATGAAATCACAAGGTGACATGGATGGCGTTGTCCTGGTAACCATTGCTACAAAACTGTTGCCTAGGTCCCCGAGTACAAACAAGCCCGGAGCCCAGCGAGGCTTCTGTGTTGGAGAGAATGAGAACAAGGTATGAGAGATGGGAAATAAAAAGCTAGGAGGAGGGTCGGGAGGGGGAAGGTCACCCACTGGCTGCTGCCGGCCACTTTAATCTAATGATACTCTTCAAGGTGGCTTTTCAGTAATGAGCACTGTAGCATAAATATCAGGATCTGTAAATTAAATAAATGCATTTGAGTTGCAGAAAAAAACAAATATTATTCTAATCCATACATTTATAATGTAGGTATGTGCTATTTTTCAAATTCACCAGCAGAACAGTTTTTCCATTAATCCTTTATTATGCCAATAAAATGGCAATGTTTTTATATTCGTGCTGCTGTTTCTTCATAGACGCATTCTAAGGAATCCTCTTAGGGCAAAACACTCTCAAGAATAAAATACATCAGAGCCGGGATTTATAAGAAAGAGCACTCTAATGAAGTACTTTATCAAAACTTGCAGTAGCCTTTGGATGCATTATTCATTATTTAACAGCGGTTTTAGTCCAGTGAGATATGTCAATATGTAGCATAGGATCTGACAAAATGATTCATGCAATGCTAATGAACCAATTCAACATTCTCTACTAATATAATTTCCAGAGGAGGAAAAAAATATATCAAGTGATTTAAGATCTTTGTGCATTGCATTCATCTTTTTGCATACAGTAACCGCTTTGCTTGGGTTTGACGCATGAGAAAAAGAAAACACATACCAATGTTTGAGGGAAATAAATATGATATTTCTATATTTACAGCTGTTTCTACTGTATGTTTAGTGTAGTGAACTATATAGTGTGAATTAAGACTGTGACTGAATAGGCTGGCACCTCCATCCTTAATTATTTGAGGAAAAAACAAGTTTTCATTAGTCAGATTACTTATTAGCTGGCCAGAAGAAAGAAAAGCTGGCTGAAAGCAGGAAAGAAAAGGTTGTTTGTCTGCAAGGAAAGGCATTATGAGGGAGGCAGAGTAAATTCACTTTTTGCAACAATACCCAGGGAGGGACCTTGAATGTCCATGAAGAGCTCCATTCCGTTTTTCACTTTCAAATCACCTTATCCCATGATTTCTTGGATGCCATCCTAAAAATCCAAGGCCATTATTTCCATCCAATTTGTTCCCTCTCTCTGCATGAACACTGACAGATTGTCATATTTTGGCCACGCTCCCAGAGGAGAGTTGTGAGAGGCAGGAGGGCAGATAAACGGCTATTACCATTCACACCGCCTCATTACGGAGCATTTAGACCCAGGAGTACCAGCCCAAAAGCACCACGCAGAGGGCGTTCATGCTGCTCCTGTGCCCACCCCCTGGTGCCCTGTACCATGGGACTTGTGATTGACAGCTGGTGTTCATTTATTTATTTTTCTTATTAAATGTACAGTCACATTGGTTCATAAAAAACATTCGAAACACCCAAGTGCTTGCGGATCAAACCCCCACAGGAGCTGTTGCAGTTCATATGGTTTCAGATCGATTTGGTCATTTGGACATACAAAGAATGAATTGCAGCTATAAACATGTTTTTGCATACACAGCATAACATTTGCATTACGCAAGCAGCATGAAAGATTTTGAGCCTACCGTCATGAATCCATCCAGCAGGCCCGAGTCCGGTTTGGGTGGGGCTTGTAGCCGCTCCATTGACCACTTCTCAATGATTGACGACACTTGAGAGTTTTCTGTGTTGAGGATGCGAAACCCAGTCATGTTGACTCCACTGTAACGATACGGCTCCATGTCGAGGGCAAAAAGGTCCTGGATGCATAAAGATGAAAGTCTAAATGTGTTTGAGCTGCAAAAAATAGTTAATTTATTATCTTTGCTCGTACACCTGTGCATCTCTCACCTGTCCTCAATAATCAAGATCAGACATTTGAGTGGCAGCTTTAACAAACGATTGCAGAAGAGTGCGGTTGAAGGTATTTCAGGAGCTATTTTATCTCATGCTGAGGCAGCAGCCTTGATGAAGTCAATGTTTTCAAGGTTACAGGCAGGCTTTTGGTGGACTGCCATCTATCATGTGGAAGTGCAAGGACAACCCAATCGCCCTGCATACAGCATGTCTGGCATCTCATCAGGCAGATGTCTTTGGGATGCAACAACACAGTTGACAGAACAACAGCAGGTGATGGACGCAGAATGAGGCTACCACGGTCAATGTTTGCTGTCCTATTTCTAAATCCAAATGGATAGCTCTGTACCAGTATACAGCAGCTTTGGCCGGCACAGTGGCCATCCAACTGGCCAAACACTGGCTGATGTTAACGTAGGCATGTTTTTCCACCCCAACAAGCGGCAGCATGCCGCTGAGAGAGGCTTATGATCATTATTCTCTTTTCTTTTCCAATGACATACCTGCTGTCACTCACTCCCCTTTCATCTAGCCAGGTCCTTATGCGGATGCACAAGGGATAATTACATGTCCTGTGCACTGGTAAATGTCTTTTTAGGTCACTTTTCTTTGACCTTTCCCTCAGATCTCCCAATTATGCTCCAAACAACACAGCATGCCGTTTGTTTGTTAGCTATAATGGACCAAATGGGATACTCAGGGCTATTATCTGAGCTTTCAGTCTTCTCTGGGCTCAGTAAAGATGTGCTGCTGTTCATCTGCAACATAGCAAGCAATCTTTGTAGTGGCTAGATCAAAGAACTTTGGAGAACTTCAATCACTGCCAGAGTCAGAATAAAATATATCCAACTGTTCTGCTTTCCTACACTCAGGGTTGTGGAAAGCCACATGCGGTGAGAAGGTCGGTGAAGAATTGAGAAAATAAACTGAAGTTCAACTTTCAGAACTGATACTTTAAAAATGCAAAGAGTGTATTTACAATCAAATACATGATGATGAGTCAGCTTTTCAAGGTTATCTATTTCTAACAGCACAAATTCAGGTTGTAGTTAAGGTTCATAATGCTTCACACAAAAGGAAAATAATAGTTTTTCTCTGACTGGCTCCTGGTTGATTAATATTTAATGTCAGAGAGGAAAACTGCTTTCAGACACTTCGACAGACAATGTATTTTTGCCTGACAACAGACAAAAGACAAACACAACAACAACAAACACAAATTACAACATAGTATAAAATTGCCTTTGTCAACATAAAAAAAGACGTGCCGGCGTACTCACCAGGGTAGTAAAAATATAATGGTAGTACTCTGTCATCATACCCATGGCCAGGGCCTACGGGGAGAAAAGAACATCGGGCAGTAACAAAAAATCAAAGATTCACAGCTTAATGAACATGTGACTTCATTTAATTTTAACTATTTATTTAGTCTGCAACTTGCACATTCGGACACTAACATCTCTGAGAAAAGAAAGTTTTATATTGAAAGAGACCACAGATATATCTCAACCATTTTGAGTTGGTGATTGATTAAGAGAAGCATTGAATTATCATAACACTTGTGGCCATAACAAATACAAGAAAGCATTGCAGTTATTGGATAAAAGGGTACCCTCTATAAACTTTAAGCCAAGGAGTGTGTCGAAAGTCGTTGTCATACAGTTTATGTTTTGTTGTGCCTACAAAGTATTCACCATCAATAAAAATACTTCCTGTTGGTTCCCATAGACACACAGCTCGATTGATAATTCACACTTCAGTTCAATAAGGACCCCGACCATTCTCATAAATAATGTGTCTTTGTAAAATGAATTCATGCCTGTGAGCGGAATTAGACTTTCTAATTAAAAAACCTTTATTGTGCAATGGAGAGCTTCCATTATGACGGGCCAGTAGTAGAGATCTAATATTCTAGAAAGAGATTAAGGATGCACAGAACAGAAAGTAGGTATCTGAATCACTTGCATCAGTGCTTAAAGAGAGAAGGAGTAATAAAGGGAAAACTATACTTATTGTTTCCCAGCATAAACATAATGAGTGTACTTTGAGTCTATGTATTGAGTACTGAGTCTACGCTTCCATTAAGTGAAATCACGTACATTTTGGGAGTGCAGGTAATTCAGTTTTAATTTAATTCAAGAAGCGCTATGATACAATCAATCATCCTATTCATAAATGTAGCACACTGTTAACTTAACTGCTCTATTTACATATTGAACTGAAATGTGAATAGCATGGATCCCCAAACTGTTCAATATTAAATTAATAAATAAGACATCATTATGAAATAAATATATATAATATCAAAAAATGGTGTAAAATATATAAATATTTATATAAATCATATGTGACAACATCATTGTCATGGCATTATGAAATTTGACAATATGAAAGGAAAACTGACATTGTGAAATAAAAAAGACTTTTTAATGAACTCTTATAAAACTAATAATTCAATAGATTTTTATTACATTTACATTTAATAAATTCCCAAATCATTCCCAATATTTTTTTCTTGTATATATTTAACATACATTTATTCAAATTACTATTAATTTAATCCTGATTAATTAATTAATTCATTAATTAATTAACTTATTTCATATTAATTACTTTGGGGCGCCATAAATAGTCCCCAGGTTTGTCTTTGTTGCATTGAATTTAATAAACCATTCTGGCTCATCAAGCTGGGCTCATACCTGTTTAAGGATCCAGGCAGCCATCTCATGTCCACAATCAAAGATGACATGGAACTCTTTTGCCTTCTTCATCTCCTTCAGAAGTGGCTTGGCATCCTTGGTCTCCGTGGGCAGCTGTCGAATCTTCAAACGAATATTGTATCGCGACGGTGCCTTGATCAGCTCCTGCAGTCGAATCAGACCTGCAGACAAAGAGGACACATAGCGTGAAAAAGGAATTTTAAAGATGCAGCTATTACATCGTGTGTTTGATCTGCTGCCATTTTGAAGTAGCCCCGATGCTAAGGAGGCCAGACAAAAACAACTGGATTCAGGTTTTCTCAGCAGAAAAAGGCTAGTCTATTGATCCTCCTACTCATGCTTGGCAAGCAAACAGACTGCTACAGACCTATCAAGAGAATTAACACCAACCCAGCACATTGCACCCTTTTATACCAAAGCACGAAATGGAAAGAACCTCAATCTGCACCCTCCTACAGAAACTTTCAACCCCATAGAAGCCTCCAAAATGTAAATTTGCTCTTGTCATCCATGATACCAAATAGTAGTATGGAATAGGTTCAATTTTATCTTGATAGAAAGCTGCAGTCAATCCCGAATCTCCGGTCTCTCTCACACACTTCAGATGTGCTCTGATGAGAGAGGCTCTGTTTGCCCAGCTTGTACTTGCCCCTAGGGAGCCTGACGCCACCGTCACATATTGAGCTACAATCTTCACCTTTCATTTCTCGGCCACACACTCGGGGAGAAAGCCCTCTCCGGGAGATACTGCGATGAGATTACAATGAGTTTCTCCTTCGGTAAAGAACTTCAGAGTGCGGGATGAAAGAGGCTGGATTGATGGGAGAGATGATTACTTGTCATGGGTATAAAAATGGATGGAGCAGTGAGGGTCGTTTGAGAGGGAACTGAAGAGAGATAGGATTTTTTTTTTTTTGTGGAACCACTTTAAGATAGCTCAGCCTATTTTTTATTTTGAACTGAAGTGCTGTGTGAGCAGTTTAATGGTCTTACTGTGAGTAGGGCTGGGTCTCCCTGAGGCCTATAGAAGGATTGGTGTGAAATAGGAACATGCAGGTCTTGTTGTGAAAAGTACCATTGCAGGGAGGAATACTGAACCACCTAGAGCTTTCCTCAGGTAATCCCACTAGATCCCTACTCTAGGGCATGTCCACATCTCCCTGTTTATGTCCGTGCCGACACTTTGGGAGGTGTTAAGCAAGAAAGAAAAAAAACTGTCAAGGGAGCTCAACATTTGGGAAACACTGTCAGTGTCGATGTTTGTGGGCTCTGGCTAATGCCTTCAGACTTTCCCCCTGGATTTTCTAACGGCTGTGTGTGAATATTTTATCCCCTCCGATAGTTTTTCCTGCCAGCCGTCAGATAGGCTCCAATCAGCAGCGCGGGGCCCTGGAGCATGAAGCTGTGTGATTACAGCCCGGGACCAGGTGGAAGCGGTGGGGGAAAGCAACGCGGCTATGCAGCAGTCACACTTTTTCAGGGCGTCAGGTGTGTTATAGCAGAAACACTCCACAGAGGAGGCCCAAGCCGCTCCTATCTGACTGAGAGAGAGGCGAGAGGAGAGAGGTCACCTTTTGGCATCTTGCTGGGGCAGTTTGCTGGAGAATGAGGGTGTTAACATACTGAGCTCCAAGGCAGGAAGTGAAGAGAGGTCAAGGAGATGAGTCAGAATAATGTGACAAGTGGGACGAGTCATTGGGATATATAGTCCGAGGTTAGCGTACGGGCACTAGCATGCTGCAGGATTGCCTGTTATAGAGATGATGGAGGAAGCAAAATAGCAGTAAAACTATCACATTGCTTGTAAAAAGGACGAAAAAAGGTAGTCAATTTCTATTTAGCGGCCCAATTTAGGACGTCAACTCCAAGACAATATTCATTTGTAGGGAATGAAGTCATTATGCAACCTGTCTAAAATTTAAACCTCCTCTCAACTCAGTCTAATTTACCTACATGAAGCTGTCAACCACATCATGGCAAATAGCTCATAAATTGCGAATGAGCATTTGGATATTGTTATCTTCTCTGGAGCGATTACGCTCAGAAAAATATCACTGCACTCAAGCTAAAATACGGCTCCTCTTCTAAAATGCATATTATGAGCCTCTCCACAAAGTCACAGGACAGACAAAATGGCTCACAGACACATTTGATAGCCACCCTTTAGAAATCAAGTGTCTCTGTGTGTTATTAACGTCTGTTGTCAGCCCCCACATCGTACAATTCTGCATTGCATTAATCTGAAGAGACACTGGGTCATTCTGGGTAATGCCGTTCTCTTTTTTTTTCTATGCTGCTGCTCACTCTCCTGGAAGACTGACATGGGCAGCACCTGCAGAACTGAGGCAGAACAGTAAGCTATTGATTTCTGAATTAACTTGACAGGTTACAGAGCACTCACTGAACTCTGAGCTGCAGTGCTTCTTTTGTAGTTCACCCAGTAATCTCTGTTTTTTCTGGACATTTTACGATATAAAAGCTGAAGGTTATGAAATCTGTCACACTAAGCAGGCAAAACAGAAGCACCACTGAAAGATGAAGACAGACACTGACTGTACCTGTACCTGTGCTGTCGTCATACACCACAGTGACTGTTCTCCACTTGAAGAAGTGCACCAGGTCGAGGATGGCTCTACTGAGGGAGGAGAAGTCGGGATACAGGCTGACAAAGTACGAGTCCCTGTTGTCGGACACTTGATGCTTCCATTTGGTCTGGACGTGGGGCACTCCCAAAGCGTTACAGATCGATTGGACTGCATTGGCCGATGAGCTGTGTGAGGGGCCAAAAATGGCCGCCACCCCGAGGGAAAGCTGATCACATGCTAGTAGGGTAAGAAGAGGAAGAAGTGACAAGTTAGCTTAATGCTTTCAATTTTGCCCACATATGTCACACCAAACAAACATGAAGTAACAAGAACGGGTGTTTTAAAAAACATTTACTGGGTGTCAGACTCCTATTCTAGTATAGCGCAGACATTTTACACTCAAAATGACGGTAAATAGAGTGCACCATTGAGTTTGATCTCAGAGACATCCAATGATTGTCTAAATTGATTTTCTGTGCTTGTCGCCACTCTTTGGTATTTACACAGCTCAATAGCAAACATTTGACATTTTTTTTGCAGAAACATGCTGAGTTTTGATGATTTTTTCCTTACTCGTTTTGAATGTTTTGTACTCTTTTATGAGTCATTCCTGTAAGGAGTACATTTCCCAAATGGCATGGGAGCCATATGACGAAACGATTATTTCTTAATTTCTTCAACACAAAAGTTGTTTGCAACTAAAAATCAGCAAAACAATTTCATAGCAAATCCCCCGACTCACCTTTCCTGGAGGCTTCAAAGCTGTCGAAGATGTTTATCCTCTGGATGTCATAGGTCAGCGTGGTGTTTTGGAGCAAGGTGCGGTTCCTGTTGATTGTGTTCAAGGCAAATTTAAAGGCTAGTTCCTCTGCTCCGGAAGGGCCACTCTCAATGGATTCAAATATTCCTCCTGAGGGTCAGGCAAAACAAAGTAACAGCTGAGAAAAAGCCCTCTGAATAACCAGTTCTTGTAAGAACAGAAGATTCCTTAACACAATTGACATTCAAGTAAATGATCGATATGATGCAGGCAATTACAGCTCCAGCAGTGCTATCATTTTTAAAAACCGGTGCTATTGTGTTCAATGCTTTACACAGCTCAGTCAGACACTGACATGGAACTGATTTACAGTGCCGATAAGGCGTCTGGATCTCAGCTAATTTGCATTCTGTGGCAGTTGTCAGTGTAATTATAGGCAATTAGTTACAGTGGGAGGTGAGTTCAGGGGTGAGTGACCTTCTTTAACTCCCTCACTCAGGCTTGGCAGAAAGGTTCACTCTTCCACTTTGTCCCATTGATTTCAGTGATTCTCAAATGAGAGGAGAGCAAAATGAGAAGAGAGCGCAGGGAGTAGAGAAATGAGGGCAAAAAGACAAAAAAAGGGTAGAGGAAAGGCAAAACAGAGCCATGGTAGGAACCAGTAAGATTATGTAAAGAGGAATAAAAAGAAGGGCAAGAACAGAAAGACAGGCAAAGTGAAGGAGAAGGCCAATCAAATCAGAAAACCTCAGGAAGCTTTTAATTATACTCATTAAAAACAAATCGACTCAGAGGTTCAAATGATTATTTCTGCGTCATATTTGACTGTTGATTTTTAATGGGAGAGCATCCTGAAGGGAGGTTCGTGCTGTGCCTGCCTGAGAAGACTTGTTAACTTTTAGATGTATGTGATTCACACCTTGGGATGCTCATTAGTTGTCAAAGTAAAAGCCTACAATACAAAAGATAAACAATACATGCTGTTTCACCACACCGCATGAGCCAGACAATATAATTACCACTGCAAAGTAAGGTGTTGTCAACTTAAAACAGCTCCTTTCAGACTTGTCAATTATCTTGAGCCAAACCAAAAAAAACGAATAAAGCTCCAGATGGTCCATCAATGTGGTTCAGAATCCTAAACAAAGGAAGGCAGTGTTTGAACAGACGACAAATGTGTTTCATTTACAGATTATGACAAGACATTTTTTACCTGCATTCATTTGACAATCAACAAAAATGCATGTCAATAAATTTGACACTAACTTTAAAAGGACATATTGCAAAGTTATGATCAAATTGACGTGCTCTGTTTTTAACTAAATATATCAAATTTTTGTTTCGATTCATCCAATATACAAACGAGGACATACTATCTAAGTTGTTATTGGGGTCAGTAAAGATGATGAGAGTATTTCCACACATACAGCATTAGGAAGAGGTATTGTCATGTTGCAGGTGGTGCAATACGCCGGAGTATTAACCATATTACAGTTTCAAAGAGAACATTTGTATGTCAAACAACTGAAACAGTTGTAGAGTCCAGCAACTACTTTAAACTTTCAAAGTAAAAAAAATCCAACCAACATTCCGAAAGCTGGTCCACCTTTGAGGATGGACAAAATCCTGAGAAAGCGTTACAGAAGTCAAACTTAAAAGTGAACGTATGACGTTAGGAAAAAAAAAAGATGAAAGGGGGTTGTGAGAGCGGCTCTGAGAAAAACTCTTGGAGTCAAGAGCTGAGTTCAGCAGTCCATCCACGGCTCCCGTCCTCTCGGAGGACAGAGAGTCGGTTTGAAGAAATCCAAACTGAAAAAAAGTTTAAAGCCTGTTTATTGATTCAATTACAGAGAGGGAGGGAAAAGAGACTGAAAGAGAAGAAGACAGAGGGAGTGAGGCATTTTTTTAAAGAGCGGAGAAAGAGTGAGAGCTGTACAGTAACAGACACAGCAGCTATAAATAGCGGCCGGCCATGGCAGGAAGGGAGAGAAAGGGAATGCAGGAGGGAAAAGAAGATGTCATTAACTTGCGTTTTATCACTGTCACCACGGCACACCCATATGCTTCCTTGCTTTATGTTATAGCATTTTCTTTTATATGTAATGTCCAGTAGAGAATTGAAGAAGGGGACATGGAGAGAGAAAGAGAGACGCATGTCGCAGTGGAAGATGAGAATTCAGAGTAAACCTGTAAAGGCACTTTAGTACATGTTTTGTGCTTCACTGTCATTGAATGATAATAATGAGGTTCTCATGCGTTGGTCCTCCCACTATACAGCAATGGGATGTGACCATGCTGCTATTCATGGCATTTCATTTCACTGAAATTGCACATTAATCTGAAAAAGACTGAATACCCGAGAATCACCATTAAAGATGATTGGAATCGTGTCTGTCTGACCTAATAGATAATAATTACAATATTGCCCTGAGGGAACAGACAGAGCTCCACTGGCGTGTTGAACAAGTTTGAAAATGAGCATAAGGATATTAAGTTATGCTCATCGGATTTCTTTGGCATGCTCCATGGCTCGGACATGCTGGTTTGAAACTAACCGCATATACTTTGAGAACACAGAAGAGCAGGACAATAAAATTCCGTCCACAAAGGGTTACATTTCCTAATTCCAAGGAGATTTCAAGCATTGTGTTACAGAAAATGAAATGTTTTTTGTTTGATTTCATGCTCTTTGGAGTGTAGCATGTTACATGATAATACTGCTTCAGTATTGTTTAAACTGAATGATGAATTTAACATTAAGATTCCTTCCCAAACTGAAATCTGATTGTAATTTAGCTTGCAATAAATCTTGTATAAACCGTCTACTCATCCTCCTCTTATTAGTGTTGTGGTCTATCTGATTGCAGGTCTGTGAGTTACAGCGGAGATAATCAGTGTGTGTGTGTGTGTGTGCGTGTATGAATTATGGTGACATCATTGGGACTGGTGTGAATTATAGTGCAAATAAAAGCTCTGGTGAGTTATGAGCTGGATAATTATCCTGACGAGAAAAAAACAGGCCTGTTGATATGTGTGTGTGTGTGTGTGTGTGTGTGAGAGAGAGAGAGAGCCTGAGCAGAAAGTGTAATGTACAGGTGATGAAAGTATGTATCACTGATGGTAACATGTATTCTACTGCTCACATGCTGCTCTGAACCAGAATTAAAACTTACACCATATTTCAGTGACTTCAGTTCTCTGTAATTAGCAGAGAAAGAGAATTCAGTACTAAAATAAAAATACGTACTAACTAAACCATGAAGGCAAATACAATTAGCCCTCTCTGCTCAAGGATGCTCTTGTTCACTCGGAATCAGATATGTTGCCATGGCAACTCATGCATATATGCTCATGGCTGATAGGCATCGGCAGTTTTGGAATCTGGGCAGCTAATTGGTGGAGGAAGAACGTTTTGATAGAGAGGACGGCCTGTCTCTGTGACTAATGACCAGCAGTGCAGCTGGAGGATAGTGGTGGGATGTAGGGCGGGCGCTATGGTAACCGGCAAGCAACCCTGTCGGTAGGGCAATTGGCCCAGGTATGAACGTGAAGTAGCTCAGTTAAGCTGGACCTCCACCCACCCCCAAAACCCTGGACTGTTTCTGTCTCCTTCCGTCTTTCAGCCGGTGCTTGGAGCCAATCGGCAAGAGGCAAAAGTGATGGAAAAGATCCATAAATATCCCTGAAATTCCCGATGGGAGCGGTCCCTGACATGTTTGGCGGTGAATGGGACATGATGCATGAAGGCCTGCAGAGAGTCGCCGCCCCTGGTCATTAATCTGAAGATCCCCTTGCGGTAGACTGACCTTCCTATGCTGCACAAGGGCCAATTCTCTGTCACGCTGAAAATCCCCAGAAATCTGACCAGGCCAAGGGATGCATCAACTGTGCAGGATGTTCTCTAGTGCGATATCACACAAACAAACCATCATTTCAAGGTAATTAAGTCCCGGTTTACAACATCATTTAAATCCAAATTTAAAAATCCTTAACAATTATTTTTTTTTTTGCTGAGGACCGACATTTTGTTGTATTCTACATTCTACATGTACATGCTTCTTTAATATTGTTAGTAGCAGAGGTGAAACATAATGGTGTGTTGTTTGACCAGCTACATCTCTCCTTGTCTCAGAGATAATATCTTGCAGAGCCTTGCTGCTGTAAAGGCAGGATAAGGAAAGCATTAAACTTGGTTAATAGAGGTACATTTTATAAGCTGACACTTGATAGAGATCTTGCTTGAGTCTGGTAAACTTGTCTAGAAGCCAAACTTCAGCTTAAATCAAATGAGAGATAGAAGAGTAAAATCAATGGAGGGAAATACTAGTATTGCTGAATAGGAATTCAGGACTTGTATAGCATAAAATACCAACGTATAATAACGTCCACAACCCAAGAGAAAACAGTTAAAAACACAAATAAGCACAAAAAAGTCGACCAACACAGTGAGTCATCAATCAATTAAATTCATAATGAATCAGTCTAGAGTTATGCAAACTGAACATGAAACCATAAGAAAGCAGCTTATGTGAACAACAGTTTAGCTGTTGTAATCTGACTTGTTTGGCTTGTTTTTTCTCCAGGATGGAATCACTCTTGTCACCCTAAAGCCTCTTGACACTAGACTGGACTGTCACCTGCCACTGCGCCGCGTTAAGCCTCAGGCTGACTCACACACTGCAACATACTCGTGTGAGCACATACAATCACGCACTCTTAAGATTGAGCGTAAGCAAACCTGTCAGGTAAGAAACAACTGAGTGTGGGAGAAAATGTGACTGATGTGAGAATTGAATGCCCACGCCTGCGGCATTCAGAGCTACCTAAGTTAATTTTCACTAATAAAAATTAGCTCTACCATTGCCAAAAGGTCCATTTAATCTTCGATTAGAAATGTGTGCCACCACCCTCGTCCCTGACCCAGCTCCAAGCAGGAAACCAGTGATCATGAAACATGTATTAATTGTGAGCGCTGGCAACAGATGTGCTAATTTGCCCGGCTCTCTCTATTCATAATAATGTGCCAGCTCCCTCCTCAAAAATATGTGCTAATTTGCAAGGGCTCATTGTTGATGTGCTAAACTACCGGCTGACATTTTGTGTGCTAATTTGTCAAGGAGGGACCCCTTTTGGTACTAATTGTGCCAAACTGTGAGTGCACTTTCACAGGCCTTGAATTGCTGAAGTCCCAAATGACTTCTGTCTGCTCGCAGTTTCCAACCTCTCCACTGCTCTCAAATTGCGAAAACAACTGTAAAGAAATACTTACCCCTGTGAAAATAAGATGTAGAAGCACAGAGTGCACACGCTCATTTTCACACACACACACACATACACACACACACACACACACACACACACACACACACACACACACACAAAGATACACAGATGCTCATTCACACACACAAAAATATGCGCCAGCTCTTGAGATTAGATGAGCTCCTTAAAGAAATATCGCAGTGCCGTTTGAGTCAAAGCATAGAAATAGAACAGGAGTAGAACGGACAGCCCCTTTCAGATCTTAAAAGGCCTGGAGTCACAACATATAGAAAACTGGAAGCTCCTTGCTTGCAAAGATTAAAATATCTAAAGCTTCTAATGCACACAAATAAACAGGAGCACAGACAACAAAAGACAGACTATAACATAACATTCAGAGTGATGGCAAGGCGTTTTGAAATCTTTGCAAGCAAACATGCTAATAGCACACTGTATGTACATGTACTCAATAATAATGTTTGTCATCAACATAACAAATATACACCATGCAGTTATGACGTACTGTATATTGCAGCTGTGTTTTAGTGAGGAATAAAAATGTTATTGTTTGATTGATGCACAGGTATTTTGGGAAGAATAAAGTGACTTCTACACACTGTGGGTTTTATGAGCCTTCGAGTTCCGAGTGTAAACATGAGTGTTCCCAAAACTGCCGTCACAAGGTTATGAAGTAAATAACACAAATCCCAAAACTGCAGTCAGGAGCTTTTTCATGCCAACACAGAAGATATGTGATTGGGCTCTAATAAACAGGCCATAGGGAGTGAGTGGGACCGGTTACTGAACAGTATGCTTTCCGATGCTTTATGCCTCACCCTTCTCTGCCATTTTTCCTTCCGTGCTCCATTTTTTTTCTGTCCTTTATCAAACAACCACACGCATACACACCACATTCCTCACTCCCACTGACTAGAGTACGTCTCATGGTGGCCCTGGCAGGTGATAGATGGCAACCTCACAGCAATGCTCACTGTAAACTGAGTTCTAATCAACCCTAAGCACGTGTGAGAGATGCTAATTATCCACTGCAGGCTAAGAGAGGCAGGAGTCCAGCCTCAAGAACATTGTTACTATGCATGCATGTGCGTCTCTGGCTTGCCATCACTTTCCCCGTTGTGATATAAAGCATTATCATTCATTTATGGCATTGCAGCTGAGAAATACGAGGCCGGACGGACTAGGTGTCTCGAGCTTCCCTGAATACTGCAGCCCTCAAGCTGTATCGCTCACCAAAATAAATATAGATGAGAACTTGACTACCAGTAATCTCGGAGTCTTAAAACAAACTCTCTAAAAGTAAAGCAGTGGGATTTCCAGCTGTCTCTCAGCACACTTGCCAAAAACACTGTCACGCCATTTCTGACATGAAACTACAGCTCTTATAGTAAAAGAGTGTGATGGGGGGGGGGGTAAACTTATATTACAACATCTCTAACATACATTTAACATGTATCACACGCAGCCAACCTTGGAATAGAACTGAAAATAAGTTTAATTTATAATGTTGCAATTAGGTCACAGCAAATTAGACAAGACTCCATTGTTCTCTTTGCTCCCTCCTCTGCTCTCGTTCCAATTCTCACTGTTCTCCTGCTCATCAAAATGGCCCTGTATTACACTATATCCATTGTCATTTTGAGCAAAATGGCTGTAAAATTAGACTCTTTCTTGCAGAAGGGCAGATGTTATCTCCATCAGAGGCAAAGGTCAAGAATTAATTCAGCAGTCGGCTTGTTAAAGCTCAGAGCAGGGTTTTAGTAATCTGATTATAATAATTTTTAATCTTCATAATTTAGAGATACTAGAGCAGAAGGTGGATATTATGTTCAGATAGGTAATGACACAGAAGCTGGTAAATAATATGCTATAAATACATGAAGTAAAATATAATTATATACAGATTGGGCAATGATGTTCTATATACAAATTCTATTATGATCACACAGTCATTTCTCGTAGCTTGCAGTGCATTTAAGATAGCGTTCCTTCAGCACAATAAATCCATACGGTATCTATACTGTCTTATAAAATGACATTTCTGTCAAGAAAATAATATGGAAAGACAATATAAGGGTTGGTTTTAAGCTAGAGACAAAGGAGTATTGTGTATACAAAGTCTTGGTCATGAGAGCTACATCACAGTGTTCTATTCCAGGATCAGGAAAAGTTCAATGAGACTGAAAAGATATTCTTTGCTTTGAAATTCAAAAGTTACAATAGGAAATAGACGTTTGGAATGTGCATGTCATATGAGGATTCGTGCCTTTGTGTGCAAGGACACTGAGACCAGGGGAAGAGAGGAAATGAGGCTTGATGATAGTGAGAGAGAACAAAGTAGAGGGGAAGGACCAGGAGACAAGCTGAGAGCCAAAGGGAGACAAAAACAACAAGGAGAGAAGGACATCGGAGGACAAAGGGGGAAAAAACTGAGAAAGGAGAAAAATGAAAAAGGAAATGGACTTTTCTTTCTTTCTGTATATTGATTTGAGGCTGAAAGTGCACCTCCTCGCAGTCATGTGTTTAGAAAATAACAGGTGATAGCCATGATGTCTAAAGTCAGATTAAGCTGTGGGACATAAGCAGATTGCAAAGTCTGCTGTCATACGACCAAAGAGAGGAGAGTTTAGAGACAGGCAGTGGGAGAAAGGAAGGAGGGGTGGGGCAAGAAAACAATAGATGAGCAAAGGAAATGAAGAGGGAGAAATGGAGAATAAAAGAGGTCACAGGAGGCAGATAAAAAGACACTCAATTAAACGGCTGAATGGATAGCCCATTAGACCTGAACGGACACCTGCATCCTTCCCCTCCTCTCCTCAAGCCACAGGGCAGGAAAATGTCAGCTCCTGGTTTGGGTTCATCAGCTTCCCATCAGACACCGCCGTATACAAGCTAGCTGATAATCAGAGCTACAGGTACAAGTCAATATGCAACTCTCTTCGCTGCAACGGTGTGTCGATTTTTCTTGCTTGTTCTACAAACACACACACAGGCAATTGCACAGTGGCAGAGAGGGAAGGAAATGAAAGAGACCTGTGCACTGACTTTGGAAAGGAAACTATCCAGAGGCTTACCGAAGCTCCTCAATATGCTTGCTCATTTTTTTAATTTTTTTATCAAAAAAATAAGAAAAGATCTGTTGAGGATGAATGTAAAAATACAATAGAGGTGAAATTGTGAGGATATCAAGAGTCCTAATCTTTCTTGTGATCTGCTGTCTTCTGTTTATTTCACAATTTCTCACGTGTATTCACACCCTGCAGGCTAGAACATGCAGTGTCTTTTGCCATGTTCAATAAAGCAATGACCAGGTGTGAGAATATCTCATTGGTAGCCGTGCGAGGGAAATGGAGTCAACTTGCTTCAATAGGTCTACTGAAAATCTTAAAACAGATTGCACAAAAAGAGAAATTAATCCAAGTGCGTTTCAGTCCGCCGTAATGCTTGGCGTGTGGATAACGGATTGGAGGGTTGTATCAAACGGATAGGGATGTGCGTTGTTTCAAGTGTGGGCAAATGACATCAGATCCCTGAAAAAAAGCTACAACCGCTTAAAATTGCAATTTTAGCATTACAGCTTCTTTACCGAAATGAGATTAGTTTTAATTCATCAACTAGACACTGACTGTTGTGCTCATGTCTGTTTCCATTAGCTAAAGCTGACACAAATTCTTTCCGTCTCTGTTTCTATTAGCTAAAGCCGACACATCTTCTTTCTTTCCTGGGCATATTTCTCCTCTCACCTTTCCTGGCACAACTACCTTCAAAGCAAAAATAATTGAAGACTGATTTAGAGAGAGCTACACAAACACCTCCTTTGAGCAAGAGGAAAGGAAGGACAGAAAAAAATGGAATTCAACATAGCAGGAGGAGACGTTGTGCCTAGCCCTAGTGGGCCGTGGACAATAGAGTGTCATGCTGATTCAAAGAACATGATTTTAGGTAAGCCTGCCTCAATACGTCCTCCCACAGAGCCCATTTCCCCCCCCCCCCCCACGTGTCCTTGGTTCACACAGAGAAACGTTCATACGTCTGACCAGCTGTGCTGTCGATGGGAGCACGTATTCTGCTTTCTCTCTTTCAGTCAGTCGCTAACCCTCCTCCTCTTACTCCTTTATTCAGCTGGCTGGAGATGAAGGTGAATCACCACATCCTAACCTGATCGGGGGCCTCACATCATAGCCAACACAGGAGGGCTTTCTGCAATCGATTGACTTCTTGTAGTTTGGACGTCAGTGCTTTCATTTGTATGTGCCTCCAACTATCTTTACTGCGTGCTTGGAATTCACATGACATTGCTCCTATTTACGGGACACATTAAGACACAGTTTTAAATGTGTATATATCGCAGCATTGGATGAATTTATAGATATTTGCCACTTAGTGCTATAGCAACAAACACATCCAATAAATGACCTCCTGCATATATTAACTAATTAGAGCAAATACACAGTAAACATTGAACCCGTCTCCCAATTAGCACTATCACCAGCTTCCATAATAAACCATTGACAAGCCTTGTTTGTTTTCCTCCATTACGCAAACAAATAGTCGTAAATTACAACAGCTAGGCTCCTATGAAGTTAAAAGTCTCATGGTACTACCACACACGACGCAAAGCACGGAACAATATGGCAGCAAGTGGAAGTATTATACCATTTAAAGCGCAGCCACTTCAGAACGTATATCACACAGAGAGTAAATTAAATATTCCAACTGAGTTTGGAACGTGTCAGATCTGTGTTAGAAATGTGATATTGCCTACATCAAAAGCCATATTGGCTCCCAGAAGTCCCTGCAGCTTGTCTCTGTTTAAAGTCGTCATTAATTCACAGTAACATGCATTATTAATCCAAACCCGCACATCCGTCTTAAAGCACACGTAGTTTTTAGTTTACGTGTTTGCATTCTCACAGATGGTAACCTGTGATAGACCCACACAGGAGGAAGCCACCCGGGACTTGGCACAATACCCGCTATGCTGCCAGTTTCTTCCATGTTTTCATGATTCCTCTTAGCAATACAAACACATTGATTTTTATTGATTCCCACCATTTTACAGTCTACTGGAAGTGGAGACAGCCACCTATGTAATGAGGCAACATAGATAAATTCATGAAATCATAATAAAAATACATTTTGAGTTTAGTTCCCCAAGAAACTACCTACGAGGATATTTGTGTTACCAATGTTTTGTGTGTTACCGTTGTTCTGTCCTGTAAAAGCTATTTCATGCTTATAGTCCCGCCTTGCTAATACTATACCGCTGACATTTATTCAGAGCTGCAGTGCATGACTCCTGGCCTCCCACTATATTTCCACAACACACTCTACTGTCCTTTCTGTGTCTCCTCACAGAAGCCATCAGAAAACAGTAATAAAAGACCCCGACTGAGAGTGGGCTGAGAGTGGACTGCTCAGAGGCAAACTAATCTATCTTTACTTTGTATCTGCTGGCCTCAACACTCACTGTTTTTCTACTCGCTCTCACTTTACACAGACTCCCTCTCTCGCTGTTTTTCCTTCTCTAAGAAACATTGTTTTTCTTACACCTCTCATTGACTTTAGATTTTCTTCCATCTCCCTTGGTGGGATTGTGAGAAGGACAGCACCACATGTGTTAAAAAGTTTTTTTTTTCTTTAAACAAAAAATAAAGATTCCTTGTGAGCATTTTCAGCTTTGACCTTGAGTCAGCTCTGAGCCAGATGACCAGGCAGCAAGACATGCTGCTGCAGGGCTCTTCTCAAGGGACAGTTTCACAGAACAATTGCACATATAATCCCCAACCATTCTGATATGCAGGGAAATGCTTGAGTGGCAATGACAAGGAGTGATAGGCTGTGAATAATAAAAGCCAATGCAGTAGACGAGCCTTCCACAAGGCAGTAGAAGAATACAGGACTCAGATGTATTTGATTTATAAAAATAGACAATATGTCAGAGGAGGCAGTTATGCTAGAACGTGTTACCCTGCAAACACGGTCAATCATCTAAAGCCTCCTCTCTGAAGCGAATAATCTTTTCCAATGAAGCTGGTAAATCTAAAAAAAACGAGTCAACACTAAGCAAAAGAAGAAAACTAATTTCATACCTCACAGATATTTTCCATTTCAAAATGCCAAGAAATCTGTACCAAGAATTAATCACCATCGAGCCTTTTGTAACTGAAGCATGACAGCTAGACCTTCAAAGTCTCAGGAATGTAAACATGTTTAAGAAATCCATCTAGATAGTTCTCTGCTTCAAGCCCATGTGTGGTGCTGCATGATAATGTAAGACAGATCTCCTTTTTGTTCTTGGAACCCACAGTGGGTATTTTTAAACTGGAAATCATTTGCCAGTAGAGAGGAGAAGGTTTCATATTTCTATAAGCTACAGCGCGGCCAAGTGACACGTGAATATTTTAAGCAGCTTTGTGCCTATTTAAATGTGTGTTGCTGTGAACGTGCTGGCAGTGGGCCAGGGCAGGGTGTTATCCTTAATTCCTGCAATCCCAAACTAAACTCCATGCTGATAATTCAGGCTGGCGGAAAGGAAAGGCAAATAAAGTCAATTAACGACAAACTCCCCTTGAATTTGTTCCCTCTGCCCTTGCTTGTTTTTGACAACCTTGTAATGTCTCCTTCATGAACACAGCTGATGGAATGAAAAGAGTGTTCAATATTAGAAATGCAATAAAAGGCCTTCATCCTTCATCCCTCCGCATTGTGAAAGTAGTTAGATAAAGCTGTCATTTGCCAGAGGACTGAAAAAAAAATGCCTTGATTACCTTTCCAAAATTAAAAACAATGTTGTGTTTAGTCATAAATATTCCCACACGTATCTGTATTGGGGAAAATATAAACATATAACTAGGAAATAAACAAACAAAATGAGCTTCTCGGAGTCAACAATACTTTCAGCAGCAGCCAATGGATCTGTTTCTGACAGAGCGGTCTAAAGATGGCAGTGATAATGTCTCACAGCCGCAGAACAACTATGGTCATCAAAATTAAAACACTGTCCCCATTTCACTGTTAATTTTCCCTCTGTTGAAGTTCTTCCTGGGACGTTGTATGAATTAGACACAATTAGCAAACTCAATTAGCATTGATGGAATGGCAGATGTGATGACTCATTGCTTGAGTGACTGAGCATTTGTAACGGGGACAGCTAAATAAGATCATATACGTACAGTGCCATTTCCATGGAAGAGAACAAAATTAGCTCTTTTTAGGAGCTAATATAGAATATAATGCAACCCTGCATTTCCACCTTCGTGAACTGTAACTGAAGGGAAAAAATGATGTTAGCCAAGCATAGCTCAGCTTGCAAATTCAAAACTAAATTCAGTTGTTCATGCCACGCAACTAAGCTGTTACATTATACGTTTGAAGTGGACATTTTACAGCTTTTTCTTTAGCCTACATTGTACGAATGAATGTGGAGAGAATACCAAAGTGGCAATTGACAAAAAGAGATCTTGTTCTGGGAGAGCCTTAGCAGCGTCAGTAACTACAAAGTCTCTTTCAGTGCTCCCAAAAGGCGAGTGTGAAATTATTATAAAAAGGGAATCTTATCTCCAACGTATCTCATTACGCCGTGTATGGCTGCACCGGGCCCATTTCAGAATCAAAGTAAATGAATTACCTGTAAGATTTATAAATGAGGAACATTCAGCAAAATCATTAATTTCTGTGTGGAAATTCGCTCAGCACTTTTGCCTGCAGCTGGTGGCCAGAACGCTTTTAGTTTTTTTCTTTCTCTGACACTTGTCGCTCTACACGGTGAGGCCGATGCTGTGAATACAAATGGCTGACTATGTTTTGGTGTTACAGTGTGTGTGTGTGTGTGTGTGTGTGTGTGTGTGTGTGTGTGTGTGTG
>NW_022280121.1:1321216-1324583 GCF_004355925.1 Anarrhichthys ocellatus
GTGTGTGTGTGTGTGTGTGTGTGTGTGTGTGTGTGTGTGTGTGTGTGCATGTGTAAAGGTCTCCGCCTGACAGGAGAACAGTGGTTGTACAATGTGAAGCGCCTGTCTGGCAGAATGGAACTTGGGGCAGGAACAGCCAGACCCAGGGGAGCTGACCCCCTCGTTTAGTCAGCCTCTTGCAAGCAGCTGGGACTATCTGCTGAGCAAGCACATCCTGCAGGACAGGAAATGCACGCAAAAAGGACGAATGGGGTCCATTAACTCTCAAGGCATTTTTGTATTTCTCCTCTCACTCACATACTTAAACACACCAACTTGCACCAACTTGCATTTCTTTTTTTAATAAAAATCAAGCACACACGAGTCTATCGTTATCTTTCTCTTGGAAACTCAGCTCCTTTATAAGAAAACACAGACAGATACGCATATCATCTTTTCTAAAGAGAATTAATTACACTACACGAAACTAAGCCATCTTACAACGGATAGATGAGACGTGGCTGCTACTTGACTGACAGAGTAAATGCTGTTCAAAAACCCAGCGTCACATCATAGTCTATTTAAAAGCATAAGAATTGTTATTTTTGGTCAGCAACAGGCAGCAGGCCGCGCTGCTGGGTTCGCTGTCCGTGGTCCTGATCAGTGGCTTGTTTGGTTGCACTAGCAGGACCATGGACATAGACCCGCCTATTTTTAGCCTCGTTTCAGCCGCCCCTGCCCCCAGAACACAGGCAAAATCAGGCATGATTTACCTCTGTTCTTACAGTGACATGGATCACCTCTTATCTTGCATGATTATTTTCCCGTTGTGTCACTGATACCGGATGCCTTGCACGGTTTCAGCATAAACAATATTTTGGTATGGCGACGTACAGTCAACTAATGACTGCGAATTTAATCTGATACTGTTTGACTTTATCAAACTACCGTGATATCAATTACCCAAATTCCCCCCGAGGTATAACAAATATCGTATAATTTTTCCCCGACATCGGTTCTCCCGGTAATGTACTCCTTGTTTGCCGGCATGGAAAGTTCTGTGTAAAATGCTACCGTGCAGGGACTTTTGTCGTCCCCCATGGATGACTGAATAGACGCCCGGAGACTGTCAGACAACGTGTGAGACGGGAAATCGCTCATCGGGATGCAGGATGCAGTACGAAGACAAGCACATCCCGTTACCATAGCGCCGGCTTCTGTGGACGCCGCCTGACTCTTAAACAGGACCCTCGGGGGAATTGGGGATTGTAAGGATGTGTTGTCAACACTTGATGACATCCGTTGTCAGGGAGGGGAAGGGGTGGTGTGGGGGGGCTCCCCTGTCACTCCAAGATGCTCTCAACAAAAATCGAAAACACAACCATCCTGAAACGGATCTAATTAAGCAACGGGCAAAACCTCAGGAGGCCGTGATTTGGTGGGAACACAGATGTTAATAGCAGCATTTTGAGGTTATGAATCAGCAACAATGCACTGTAGTGGTAACTGTTGAAGAACTACTTTAATCCTCATCCCTAATTATCATTCTGCCACCAGGCGCGTTCTTAAAGAGACAATCAATGTTTAGGCCAATGAACTACACATACTCTCAGAATGAGGTATTTTATTCTGTAAGTGTATTTCACTTTTGGTACATTTGGCTCCCAACGTGTCTCAGCCAATCACCACTGAGAACCGGGACTATTAGTTTGATCGTTGCCAATAACGGTATAATAAAATCAAATCACGGGGATTCCCGTTGGATAGCAGTTGAGTGGGATTAAGGATGTAAAGTAGCCTACTGCCCGGCATATCGATTGGCCCTTGTGACAGATTAGAGCGATTGATCTGCACTCCGGGCGTAATGTTGACATGTATACATTTACTGCAGAGGACATGTTGGGGTGTCAGCAGTTTAAAAGGCCGTGAAGATACAAGACTCCGTGAACAACGAGTCTGGTAGAGATACCCTTCTTCTGTCCGTGAACTGTTGCATATGTGTGCTCCTTCTTTTACGGGTTAGCTACAGTAGATTTCCGTTCAAAGTTACTGTAACATCCTTGACTATCCATCTTTTACTGTGTAAAATGCCTTCAAAATATCGTTACAAAACATTATGAGATTATAATGAAACAACTGTCAACTATTCATCAACGAATATAAATATTTAGAGTGCTGGTCAAATTGTTTTGCCAACTAAAACAATGCAAGAGTGGGACGAAATGTCTCGATACATCTGCTTTTTGCGTTCAGTGAATCCATGCATTCGCTGTCGACAATCCAGGCGGCGTGTCGCCAGACATCGTTACAGATGATACCGTATTATAAACAAACTGATTCTTACCAAATCTTAAAACGTGTGGCATCCCGCGAGAGTGACCAAGAAACAGCAGCAGAAGCGGGATCAGCCTGAGGTTGGACCTGAAAACGAGACTGCTTATCATCAGATGATGGGAGGTAATCTTCATGTTGTTTTTAAAAAATGCACAGTGGTTTAATCCCCCCGGTGCGCGGGTTTGATTCTCCCGTAATTATTTTACGCTCGTTGGGCAAGGCAGGGTGACGGCGGCCCTGGATGCGCAAGATCACGGCATGGTCACTCGCGCTTTCCCTAAATCCATTAGCAGTCCCGGCATGATTCATTCCCCTTCCCCTTCTCCTCCTTCACTGCGCCAAGAAGCAACAATCCTTCGGGTCGAGGGACAGCGGGACATCCATGTCGAGGGGTACGGATCCAGTGGGGAGGGGGGAGCCCAAGCATGGGCTGTAGGTACTGGAGAGGGTTGGAGAGGGGCTACAGAGCACCACGCATAGGATACAGCAGCGATATACAGCCCGCTATGAAGCGCTCTGGGTTGCTTGCGCTCCCATTATACTGCACTGCTGCACAGGCTCTGACGTCGAGCCAAGGTTAGTGTTGTGAACGCGCACCAAGAGAGAGAGACAGAGAGAGAGGGGGCGAGAGAGGGAGAGAGAAGGGAGATGAATATACAGATAGAAAGAAATGAAAAAGAGGAAGGGTGAGGATATAGGGAGAGGGAGATGGATGGAGGGAAAGAGACAGAGAGAAATAATGGGCCGGGAGAAGTGGGAAACTTTATCCCAGGCTGTAGTGCCTCTGTTAGCCCCAAAACTTCCCGTCAAGCTCCCATGCAATTTGAGACGTGTCAGTAACGATGCAATCTTTCAGATGCACAGCAGTAACTTCAGCGTGAACCCTTAGCCTGCAAGCCTTCCAATCCGACCACATACGGATCCATTTACAAAAGCAAAGCATCTTTGATGGGTAAATGATGATGAAAATAAAATGTGGTCAACTTGTAATGAAGTTGCTCGTTATAAGGGGCAACAGAAACCTCTATTTTACAATATATATATATATATATAT
>NW_022280122.1:0-10708 GCF_004355925.1 Anarrhichthys ocellatus
ATATATATATATATATATATACATTTTTTGTTTATTTTAATTTGCCCACAGTCCTGTTTTGCTCAGTACTGTACAGAATCTGTCAGGGTGAAGTGTATTTACAGGGAATTCTGAATATTTGTTTTCCAGTCTTTAAACGGTTTTCAACGTTGCAGCAAGCACTTGGGAACCGAAGGATCACTAATTCTAATCCCAGCACAGACTAGGTAAAGAGTGTGGTAGCTGGAGAGATGCCGGTTTGCCTCCCGTGCACTGCTGAGGTGCCTCTGAGCAAGGCACTGGAGCCCCAAACTGCTCCCACTGTATGGTAGCTGCCCACTGCTGTGACAAAAAAAGTTGGGCACAACTTTAGTTTTTTTCATTAAAAAAGCTGTCCAAGAACATGACATGTCGAATAATGGCTTTTATGAGTCACCTGACATATTCTGAGAATAACAGTATGTGACTGGTTGACTATGTTTTAAGCCTGTAAATAAAGTACACATTTTTTTTCTCTCCCCCCCCTCCTCACTTGTTGTTTTCGCTCGATTAGGCTAATCTTACTTAGAGGATAATCTTGGTATAAGACACTGCCTGTTCTGGGTTTTTCATGTTTAATGATTTAAGCCATTTTGAGTTTGTTCTCTTGAAGATAAGGAGGAAAGGAGATGGAACTTAAATAGGACGCAGGATGAGGCAGAAGAATGTGGAGTTAGTGTCTCTTGAAGCTATTTCTTCCACTGACTAACTGGTTGTTGCTGCTGTTATTCAATTAGGGCACAAGGAGAGAATTGTGCTTTAAGCCGTCATCATTTGTTCCCACATCGATCCAGGAAACATGTTTACTGTACATGCAAGCATCACGTTGAGCAGCTTTTCAGCTTCAGTGTGCTAACTGGGGTGATATGTTGCTGTGTGGCGTGATAAGATTAGAACATGATGAATACACATTACCCATACTAAGTATGATTATTAGAACTACATTGTGACATGTTTGAAATCTGTTTTTGGGACTTTGCTTGCGAGCTGGCTGTTGACTTGTGTCCGTGTCTTGTCTTTCAGATCACACACTACAAACAGTATCCTCCAAATGTCAGCAACATCTACTCCTACTTTGAATGCAGACGCAAGAAAGGCTCCCAGTTCAGTGAAGTGGTGTTCTTCGGTCTTCAGTATCTGCTGAAGAAGTACCTCATAGGTACAGTCACGTACCCTCTGATCCAAGACATAAATGCACAGAACCATAAAGAAAAGTTCATGGGCACTTTGCTGTTAAAGAGAATATTGGGAATGAAGTATCTTGTAATAACCTGGTGACCCTGGTTTGTTGTCTGTAGGCCAAGTGGTCACAGAGGAGAAGATTCAGGAAGCCAAGCTGTTCTACCAGATGCACTTCAAACAGGATGTGTTCGATGAGGAAAGCTGGAGGAAGATCCTCGAGGTAAACCAAGAGATGTTCAACCGTGAGTCTGTCTAGATGGATTCGTCATCATATATCTAACCTGTAGTTCAATGTGCTTGTTACCGTGTCAGAAACATGATGGCCGTCTTCCTATCCGGATCAAAGCCATCCCCGAGGGAAGGATTATACCCAGAGGCAATGTGCTCTTCACTGTGGAAAACACAGATCCCGACTTCTACTGGCTCACCAACTACATTGAGGTAAACCCAGAAATGTGTTGTTAGGGTTCAATGTTTTTAAATGGTGAAAGGGTTGAAATGGCTGGGGCGGGACCAAGTCATTTGTTTGCAAGTCACTGCTAAGTCTCTGCACTCATGTCCCGAGTTAAGACAGGCAAGTCCTGAGTCATGTACCAAGTCCTAAACTTTGAGTTTCAAGTCCTGAACAAGTCGTAATGGTCTCCTCGCCAAATGTAACATCTTAACAGAATAATAATTTACAAAAATGATCAATGTTTTTTATAATTTGTATTTATTTGTGAAGGCAAGTTTGTTAAAAGAAGTACAACTTGCTGAGAATGAATAGTGTCGAGTCAAAAGTCATCAAATTTGTGTCTTAAGTCCATGTCATGTGACACCGTTCCACACCTCTGTTAAATAGCCCTGGAGATAAGAGTGTCACACTAACGAAAGAGCCAATCACTTTTTTGATAGCTTTGACCATTCGTGATGTGCATATAATTACACTCCTTTAATTAACAAATGAACAATAACATTATCATAGGCTGTTAGCTTCCTGGACAACAGGCTATTGACACAATGAATGCCCATCTCTGTTTTAGCTTGAAAGTAAACCCCTTCACAAAATAGTCATTACATCACTGATCTCACATTGGTCCCCAGCCCTTACTATTGTACATGTATTTGATTGTAATAGAGCATATTTGTTATCAATAACTAACCAACCATCAAAGTGATATTTATTAATATTCAGGATGGCTAACGTTAGCCAGCTCTCTCGATAATATTTCCTATCATTGTCTTGAGTTGGCACTAATTGCCAAATTTGATATGGCTCTATAAATCTGGACTTTTTTACTTGTACTAAAAATATTAGAATGCTGTCACCATGAGGTTGTGACCCTTCCTTCTGTTATATATTCCTTGCACATAATAAGGAAGTGCTGGGTGCCACTAGCATCACTGTTGATCAGATGGAGCGTTTTGCAGTACACTGCGTCTTTTTTGTTGTAATTGTTACTAGGCAACTACCAAATGAATGCTAACATTAGACTTGTTGGAGATGAACTGTGCCTCGCCTAGAGAGCGGACGAGAGCAGGCGGCGGCAGCAGCAGGGTGCGCCTTCAAAGAATAAACGGGAAGTCACAGAAACAGTTACTTCCTGTTAGATCCAATCTGTAGACTTGTAGTTTGCAGACCTTTAGTTGTGTGTATGTAAATATATATTTATGTGGAAACTTGCGTGTATATGCATTGTATGCTAACCTTTTGTTCTTTTTATGTGTTGTATGAATTAGCTTTATTATTATCAATCACACAAGATGTCTTTTTATATGAAACCTTTATTGCACAACATTAGACAAATAGCCAACAATAGTTCGTAAATAGTATTACAATTACACAAAATAGGATTTTATATACAAAATGTGGTGTTTGTTGTCAAATCTAAGAGCCATACAGTTCTTTAATCTGGTGACAGCCAGGCGTTTCCCATCATGCATTGGGTCATGCAGTCGTTGGAGAGCAACTGCGTCGCCTGGCTCTAAAAACTGCAGCCGCCTCGATCTCGTGAGGTTATCGTTGACCACGTGTTCATGACGTCGGAGCAAGTCGGGATCAAGTCGGACATAAATCTAACCAGCATGCATTGTGCGGAGATCGCTGGTGATCGATTCTGATCAGGACTGGCTCATCTGAAACGAGCCTATTAATACAAACCATGATATGTATGCTACCCAATAGTTAATAGTACAGTTTTTAAATGAATGAAAACGATCATAGGCTCCGGTAAAGTGTGAGGCACATAAAGCAGAGAAGCAGCAGGTACTCAGGAGTGAAAAAGTATCAGGCTAAACGCTTCTCTCTCATTGAAATCAATTCCAAAAGGACACGTGCTGTCTGATCAGGACCTTCGCAAGAGGGTCGGATTTCTTGATGTTTACTTTAGTATTTACCAAGGATGTCAGTTTTGCACAGTACTGCTACTGTGGTAATTTTTGAGATTTAAGTGGAGGTCATAAATGCTATAATCTCTGACCTGACCAAACATCAGTTGCAGCTCTTTCCCTTCAACTAGCCTCTCGCTTCTCATCAGTCATCTTTTCTTTTCCTCACCAACTGATCACTAACTCTCTGTTCTCTTTTACCACTCCTACCTCCTGACCAGACCATGCTGGTCCAGATGTGGTATCCTATCACTGTAGCCACCATATCCAGGGAGTTTAAGAAGATCCTGGCCAAGCACCTGAAAGCCACCTCTGGGAGCCTTGAAGGTCTGGACCTGAAACTGCATGACTTTGGCTACAGAGGAGTCTCCTCACAGGAGGTCAGCAAGACTTTTCTGCCTTTTAGTAGTTAGAGAGAAACCAGCAGTGAGGTTGAATGGACTGTCTCTTGCACCTTGCAGCTACTAATGTGTTTGCACTGAAAGGATTTCTTCATAATCACTGTCACTAAGGATACGATGGGATCTTAAATCCCTTAAACGCTGTGTGCCACGTAACTGCTTTGCATTTTCACAGAACATTGAAATGTCCATGTCCTGTGTGACAAATGATCATCTTGTGATATTTGCTTTGTCTATACGGCTGTGCTATGCTGCTGTTATCACATTGTGCTACGACATCTTGCTGGTCACATGACTGATTGAAGGCACAAAGGTTAGATGAAGAGACCTCAATGGAAGTCAGAGGGAAAGTGTTACATTATGAGCATAAAGCTGGAATGTGAATTCAGTCATTTGTCTGTGGTACAACTGAGCTGGTGAAACGGTTTCTTTGTAAGAGGATTCTGACATAAACAAACATTAGGTCCCACTTCCAATTGACGGATTGCTGTGAACACTTTTTAAAACCAGGCAGCAGTGTGTTGATAACATGAAGGCAGATTAGTGTCAGTGCAGTGTTAACCTAATGTCTCTTTAGATAGATGGATGGATGGCGTGGCATTGGTAACTGAAGGAACCTTCATCAGTTCAGCTTAGCCCCGATGGCTATCAGAGGAACACGTACGTTTCAGTCACTCAGTCATTTGTAAGAATTTATGAGAAAATGTGTTGATTAATATTGAAAATACAAAATCGCCGGATGGAAGACAAATCTTCTTCATCACTAATGAGGCCTAAAAATGATGTCAGGTGGGTGTAACATGGTATGATGTTCTAGGATCAGGGCTAAGATCAGTTGTCCCATGCAGACAATATGTTACTACCAGTTTTAGAGCTCATCAACTGAACAACTACAAAACCTACAGAAACAATCTGTGTTTTCTGAGGTGTGCGTGGTTTGAACTGAACTCAAAAAAGCAAGCAGCAGAGTAATTCTTAGTTTCCACCTCCACTCTCCAGTCTGCAGCATTAGGTGGAGCAGCTCACCTGGTTAATTTCTGCAGCACAGACACAGTAGCTGGGCTGCTGATGGCTCAGCGATACTATAGCTGCCCGATGGCTGGCTTCTCCATCCCAGCAGCAGAGCACAGGTATACCACACACACACACACACACACACACATATATATATATATATATATATATATATATATATATGTAAATCAGGGACTAGAATGTGAACATCATAAATGTAGTCTGTGGCAACATCATAATCAATTAGAAAAAGCTGTAATAGCTCTATACCACAAGAGTGAGTTCATGAATTCCTTCCTGTCATCCAGTACCATCATCTCCTGGGGGAGGAGCAGGGAGAAGGAGGCCTTTGAGCGAGTCCTTGAGCAGTTCTCCTCTGGGCCAGTGTCCGTGGTCAGCGACAGCTACGACATCTTTAACGCCTGTAAGGACATCTGGGGAGACAAGCTGAAGGAGCGAGTCATGGAGCGCAGCCAGGACTCGTGTCTGGTCATCCGGCCGGACTCTGGAGACCCCGCAGAGACTCTGATTGAAGTAAATAACTGCTGGATTAGTCAGTGTTAGACATCGACAAAATAGATATCTAAAATCTTTTCAATTTCACATTGCACTTTTACAACTTTTTTCAACTAATTAATCTTTTTTTTTTTTTTTTACATATTTGGGTAGATTTTGTTTTTAGATAAGTCATTACTTTTACTCTGTTACGTCTTTTCAAAGCAGCACGGATGAAGCCACAGCTGGAGTTCACGTTAACCTTATGGCTTTCAAATAGCGCTAGCACCTAAAATTTTCCAGTGGTGGGCCATGCATTTTATACCTGGGCCTTCAGTGCTGTCCTACTACAGTTGAACCGCCTCCTAATAACCTCATTATGACGCCACAGCTACGGTTATTATTTGTTTCTAGGGGTGTAACAATACACGTATTCGTATTAAACCTTTCGGTATGAGGCTTACGAACCAAACAATACGTTTGAATAATACCAATGCATTTGGAAAATGCAGTAGATTCAATTGTGGGAAATATAATGCTCTTTCTGTGGAGCCACTGCACTCAACCTGGCAACCCACCCAACGTAACAGACAACGTGCTGTCTGACACGCCCACCACAGAAGAAAAACATTGTACTCTGCTGAGGCTCGTGTGTTCTGGGAGGGAAATTATCTTAGCAGGAAATCCAACAGCAGCACACACGCTGAAAACTCTCCCCGCAGCGGAGAAACTGGGCTAAAGCAATCGCCACACAATCTCCATTTCTCCAGACCATAATTCTTGCTTTTTAAAAGAAAACGGATACATGAATATGTGCATGATGGGATGCTTCGTTATTAACGGACAATGCATATATTCAAAATCAATGTAATTAACACAAACGTAACGTAATATGACAAGAACCAGCCACATATGACAACAAAGCATGACAAATCAATCCAGCAACACTGCAGCGCTAAAATACGTATTCCACTGCACACTGAAATGCACGAGCCATTCAAATATTATTCACATCAGAGGGAACAATATTATCCATATCATAAAAACAACACCATAGACAAACTAACGCAGATGTAAAAACACAAAAGCAGTTCACTTACCAAAGCTGCTGTTCACTTAAAGACAAAGTCCATCCTCCTTTCTTTGTTAACAAAGAGTTCAATGACGTGGTTGTACAGAACATCGGTGCGGTTCAGTTCCAGCCAGAGGTCATCCTGCGAACGTGTTCATTGAGTTACGATGTCCAGCTTTTCCTGAAATGTCCTTCTCCAGAAAGGCGTTGTCAGTAACTCCCAAATCCATTTCTCCTCCTCCTTCAGCCATTGAGTGTTAAAAAAACAAAGCTACACCAAGCAAAACGCTAAAAATGTCATGTCAATGTCATGACTTCTTGCATATCTTTTAACTTGAACTCTTACTCTTGCTACTAAGTTCTGCTAGATAGCTTCAGCTTCACAACAGTCACGCTAGCCCACGTTAATGCTGACGTACATGTAGGCCACGTAGACCGCTCTGACATGTCAAAGAATACGCCCAACATGTCAAACTAAAGATCTGATTGGTTGAACACTATGACAATCAACAATATCGTCCCCATTTACTTAATCTGCAAAGTCTACCTAGCGGGCCTCGGGCCTCTCTTCTTACCTAGAGACACAGAGGTGAAATCTGATTGGATAAAAGCTCTACTTAAAACAAGCTGCACTGGAAGCAGAGCAACTGAGGAAGACAGTAGCTGTGCAATGAGATAATAAGCTAATGGGAAAAACAATTAGAATACATGTAGTGTATTTATGAAAAATTATAAAATAGCTAGAACTTTGTGATTCTGTTTAGGCCAGCAGAGAAGGCTTTGCTGTCCCTGACGGCCCACCACTGATATTTACAGATGCAGTGCAGCAGGCTGTGGTTGTGAATGCTGGTCTGAAGTCAGTACATCAGAGACGGAGAGAGCAGAGTGCAGTAATGTCTGTTGTGGTTATGCTAGTAAGCCTATTGTCATATACAGACTGTATATCATGCTTCAAAACTACTACTACTCTTACTTTCTGTCCTGAGGTGAGTATTCTAACTAACAGTGTGTATTTAACTAGTCGTCCTTTGTGTAGACTAGTGGTGGGCCGTCAGGGCCTGCAAAGCCTTCTCTGCTGGCCTAAACAGAATCACAAAGTTATAGCTATTTTATAATTTAATAATTTTTCTTAAATACACTACATGTATTATAATTTATAAAAATATTTTTCCCATTATTTTATTTTCTCATTGCACAGCTACTGTCTTCCTCAGTTGCTCTGCTTCCAGTGCAGCTTGTTTTAAGTAGAGCTTTTATCCAATCAGATTTCACCTCTGTGTCTCTAGGTAAGAAGAGAGGCCCGAGGCCTGCAGACTCTCAAGTGAATCCCTTTGCACTTTAAGTGAATGGGGACGATACTGTTGATTGTCATAGTGTTCAACCAATCAGATCTTTAGTTTGACATGTTGGGCGTATTCTTTGATGTGTCGGAGCCTGCTAGCTGGCCTACAAGTACGTGATTGGTCAGTGGGCTAGCCTGACATGTTGGGCGGTGACAATCCCAATATCTGCTGCCTCTGTCGAGCAGACATTTTCAGCCCTCAAACGTATTCAAGAAATACAACTGGAGAGGCTCGACTGTCTTCACTGGCGTCCATGAATCGAGAAGGACTTCGTACTGGAACTAAAACGCACGGATATACTGAACAACCGTCAGATTAAACTCTTTGTTAAGAAAGAAAGGAGGATGACTTTGTCTTTAAATAGTAAACAGCAGCTTTGGTAAGTTAAATGCGTTTGTTTTTACATCTGCAGTAGCTTTAATATGCTTGTTTATATATTATTATTTGTACAACTTGATTTTTGTTTGGTTTTATATGGGATAGGAACCATTGTTAGGTCCAATGTTGCTCTGGGGACATATTTAGCCGGTGCCAGTGTTGCCAACTTGACGACTCTCTCGCTAAATCTGGCAACTTTCCAAACCCTCATGGCGACTTTTTTTGTCAAAAGCTACTAGTGACAAAGCACACACAGGCGCTTCGCGCAGCAGTCCCAGCTGCAGTCAGAGCAGAGACGAGACGCACTCTATCTATAGGTGTTGGCTTCATTTTGACATGAAACAAAAAATACCCGTAGCTGTGTTTCAGCTGCAGGACAGCAGTGAAGGCCCAGGTATAAAATGCATGGCCCGCCACTGGTGTAGACTGATGGAGAGAGACAGAAAACTATAGACCAAATTATGCACACGAGAAAAAAAAGACTAAAACTGTTCATTCTGTACACATGGCATCTATCACACTCCTGTTCAGCCTGGAAAGGGATCCCTCCTCTGTTGCGCTCCCTAAGGGTTCTTCCTCCTCCTCAGACAGAGGACATCATACCCTTACAGATTGTAAAGCTCTCTGAGTCAAATTTTGGATTAGTGGTATTGGGCTATACAAAATACATCTGTAGTTAATAAGTAACTAATGATGAAACATCACAGCATCATCTCTTAATTAGCCTGAATGAGTCATCTGATATGAGACTTTTTCAGAAAGATAAGAGACTGATTTGTCCACTTCTCTAATCTTATTTTCTTGTTGTGATTGGACAGACCTGGAGTAGGACTTACATCTATACTGAAATTATCAAAGTTTAAGGACAATATAACATGTTGACACTCTATATATTCACTTTTTGACATAACAGACACGTCTTGTATCATGCACATGATTTTCTAATTAGGAAACAAAGAATACAATTTAATTTAAATTCTTTACCTATTAATGCCGTATTTTGTGATGACACTTGGGAGATACAGACTGATACTAGACTATATTTGGCAGGTTATCCCACCAAGTCTTAATGTATCAATTAGTCAATCACTGTAGGTACTTAGTAGTCATTGTTAATCAGTTTATCTTAGACCATTAGTATTCCTCTCTTCTGAAACTGTTGAAAAGTGTCTTCTTCCTTGACCTCCTTTGTATTCATTACTAGTCAATGATTCAATGAGGTTGTAAGATGGTCAGGATGCTCCACCTGATGACTACATGTATGAATTGAAATCCAAAATAAAATTGTTGAAATGCTATTTGTAGGTCATCAAGATTTTGGAGGAGTGTTTTGGCTGTTCTCTGAACTCCATGGGATACAAGGTTCTGCCCTCTTACCTGCGAATCATTCAAGGAGACGGCATTGACCTCAGCTCAGTGGATGAGGTGAGAACACGTCTGGCTTAACCTTGGCTCTTCTTAATACATCTTATTTAGTATGCGATTTCTTTGTATTCCCACCTGTTGCTCCTTCCTGAGTTGATCATAACTTCAGCTATTGGAAACCTTCTTACCCGACCAAAATTAAAGGCACGTTCGCATGGTGTGCGTAGTGGTCGCAGCCCTTGGTCGTGCCCCTCTGAATTTATGTAACTTGGCGCGCACGGGATCACGTGACTGTCACAAATAATTCACTGATAAAAACACTATTTACATGTCAGAGGATTATACAAAGAAGGCCAAATCGCTTTTAAATGCTTTATAAAGAAGCGGTCTTAAAAATCTTGATTTGAGGAAATATTATGCAGCCAAATGAAATAGTTTACAGGATATTCAACCGTTGTTTCTTTCTAATGCATGTAATATTAACTTGTTTCTTTACAGGACTGGTATAAAGGCAAAGAAGTAGTCCATAAATATGAGATATGGGTTTACAGATAATTCTAAGACTCAAAGCACTTTAATGTCATCATTGTCATGTCATCATTCACCATTCACATCCATTCATACACTGATGACAGGGGCTACTATGCAAGGTGCCACCTGCCCATCAGGACTAGCAAAGGATTCAAACCCATGGAACAGCCTTCAGGAGCAATTTGGGGTTTAGTGTCTTGCCCAAGGACACATCGACATGGACTAGTGGAGCCGGGGATCGAACCGCCGTTCTTCTGATTGAGGGATGCTTCTACCTGCTTCTACCTTCTGAGCCACAGTGGCCCCACTTTTGCGAGTTACACCTACAGTCTATGGGCATATCTATGAGTCACACTCTTGTCTTTTGGATTCTTCACTGTTCATTTTGTTTGTTCGCTCTCTGGCGTTTCGGAGAATAATGCAGCGCACAGCACATAGAGCAGGGGTATTCAATTAAAATTCCAAAAGGTCCAGATTGAGAAAATCTCCTCGGGCGTGTGTGTGTGTGTGTGTGTGTGTGTGTGTGTGTGTGTGTGTGTGTG
>NW_022280122.1:10718-18505 GCF_004355925.1 Anarrhichthys ocellatus
GTGTGTGTGTGTGTGTGTGTGTGTGTGTGTGTGTGTGTGTGTGTGTGAAGCCTAGTAGTAGTAACATCTCTGTGTAGTAAACAACTGTCAAATCAAATTAAGAAAGTACACATCAATTATTATTCTCACTTTTCAAATTTAACTGGATGGATTATAAATAATACATAGAAATACATAAATAAATGTTCTTCTCATTTCAAGTACAGTCCATACCTGCAAACTTGTCACTTTTCGGTGAAATTCACCGTTTTGAATCAAAAATATATCATCCACGTGAATCGTGTAGATCCGTAGAGTTTTTTTTTTCGGGGGGGGGGGTGTGAACTGGCCAGCCGGCGTTGTGATGTCGTGATCTTCACAATAGAACATCTTTGATGTGACGAGTCTTGGCCAATGAGCGTTCAGATGTCTACAGCGTCTTCATTTCCCTCCGTTAAAGTTTAAGTTACGTTATGTTTGTAAAGTAAAGCAATAGAGGCTTCTTAGTTTGCTCAACTCCGTTGAATGGATCACCGTGTGTCTCACTATACATGCATCTGGAACTCCCGTATAACCCTCAGTATATGCGCAAGCGCATTAGACTACCGTATATGACATCTCCCCCTCTTTTGAGTGTTGTGTCAATAACATCAAAGGAACACTTTAACTGAGAATGGCTATTCAGACAGCACATAACATAAACCAAGATTAACTCAAATTAACTTAAATGGAGACATTTCAACATACAGTGGTCTCTTTCCAATCAACCAACAAATAAACATTATCAACATCAATGGCTGTATAACTTTCTTTTTTCTCACAAATCAACATTACCACATCCATGTCAGTACAACTTTTCTTCCCCCCCCCGCCAAAGGCCATATAATCTGCACTTCTACAGGTCAAGCCTGTTGACTTGCTTGCACACCCGTCCAGATCTGGTCACAGTCTGACCGGGTAGAGGGGTTGTGGGTGTAGCCACACTCTGACTGACAGGAACAGTCTCCAACATGTTAGCTCTGTCAGAGTGTGTCTCTGTCCCTGTGATCTCGTGCGCTGCTGGGATGGGCTGGGGAACCGGCACTGGTTGGCGGTGACAGCGGTTCCGCCACAGCTCTGCTCCATGCTGCGTCCTGATGACGAAGGATCTCGGGGTGGTGCTCTCGCTTGAGATCACTGCTGGCGAAGACCATGACTTTTCATGGTCCAACTTGGAGAATACAACATCTCCTGGTCGCAGGGCAGGTAAGGGCATGGCTCCATGACGGCGGTTGAAGTAGTGAGGCTGTTTAGCCTTCTCCCTCCCATCCCTCTCTTTCACAGCGGTCCTGCTGGGCCATCTGGGTAGGAGATTTTTCTCCAGAGTGGGGAGTGTGGTTCTGATTTTCCTCCCCATCAACAGCTCGGCTGGACTGAAGCCTGTGGTGGAGCAGGGAGTGGACCTATAGCTCATCAGAGCCATCTCAGGATCTTCTTGCTTGAGAATTTTCTTTGCCGTCTGTACGGCTCTCTCTGCGTGCCCATTGCCCTGTGGGTGGTGAGGGCTGGATGTGCAGTGCTTGAAGTCGAGCTGCCTCACAAACTCCTTGAACTCCGCACTTGAAAATTTGGGTCCATTATCGCTCACCACCTCATCTGGAATGCCAAACCTGGCGAAGACTGTTTTCAGTCTTTGGATAACTTGTGCACTCGTTGTCGAGGGCAGCTGCAGTATCTCTAGAAACCTGGAGTAATAATCTGAGATTACCAGGTAGTTGTGGTGGTTGTGCTCACAAAGGTCCATTGCAATTCTCTTCCAGGGTCGCTCCGGAAGCGGTGTGGAAATGAGAGGTTCCTTTTGTTGTGTTCTTTTCAGTTCACAGCACGCCTGACATGACGTCACAAGCTTGTTTATCTCCGTAGAGAGTCCGGGCCACCACACAGATGAGCACGCTCTCTCCCTACATTTGACTAGGCCCTGGTGCCCTTCGTGAATTTTCTGAAGGATCTCAGCTCTCATTGGTCTTGGCACGACAATCCTGCTTCCTCTGAGGACAAGGCCATTGTGTTCTGATAGCTCTGATTTCACTTGGACGTACTCTCTCGCGTCCATGGGCACATTGCTTAAGTGTTCAGGCCATCCTTTCTTTATGAGCTTCACAACTGACAGCAGTTCGGCGTCGGCTGTTGTCGCCATTCTGATTTCATCCATCTTGCTTGTAGACGCAGGGATCCCCTCTACTACACTAGCCACGTAGCATGCCACCTCACTGTGTGTGTCTGTGTCTGTGCACGTGCTGGCCAGTGGACTGCGTGACAGGGTGTCCGCGAAGACCAGAGTTTTCCCTGGAGCATACTCTGCCACTGGATTGAATCTCATGAGCCTCATGAGGAGACGCTGACATCGTATAGGTACATTGTCCAGGCTGCGGCTGTTAATGAGAGGCACTAGCGGCTTGTGGTCAGTGATAAGCTTGAACTGCTCCAGTCCACTGAGGTATCTGTCGAACTTCTCGCATGCCCACACACCAGCCAGACCTTCCTTTTCTATTTGGGCGTAGCGTGTTTCTGCTTCAGTGAAGGCGTCCTGGAACAATATGCCACAGGTTTCCACTGCTCCCTGTGGAGCTGAAGGAGTACACCCCCCCCCAACCCATAACTACTTGCGTCCGCTGACACAGCCGTGGGCTTGCTCAAGTCATAGAAAGCGAGTACTGGTGCAGTTGTCAACAGCTCCTTGATGTGTTCAAAAGCTGTTTGTTGTGCGTGGCTCCATGTATTCTTGTCCTTCAGGAGCTCGTATAGAGGCTGTCCTACCGTTGAGAGTTCGGGGATGTATCTTCCAAGATAATTCACCATTCCCAGTATCCTTCTCAACTCTTGCACGTCTGCTGGTGGTGACAGCTGCCGAATAGCTTCCACTTTGTCGGGGTCAGGCCGGATCCCGGACCGGTCAATGAGATGCCCGAGGAACCGCAGCTGACTCTGCCTGATGGAGCACTTCTCACGATTTAGCTTCAGACCAGCTGTCTCTATGCGCTGCATTACCTTCTCCAGGCGACCATCATGCTCCTCCTCTGTGGCCCCATAGACCAGAATGTTGTCCATGAAGACCTCGACACCCTCCAGCCCCTGCAGAGTCTCCATCATCTTCCTCTGGAAGATTTCCGGTGCGCTCGTTATTCCGAACGGTAGCCGGTAATAACAGTCCCACGTTGCTCCCAATAACCCTGAAGTAATGAGGTGTTAAGGTGCCTGTACCTTAATTTAAGCGGGTTGCTAATGCAGAGGTGTGTATAGATCACAGCTATTATTTTACTCTTGATAAACTACTTTAGCCAGAGTAGATTATCATTTTCATTTAAATAATTGAACTGGATTGAATGCATATTAATTGCAAATAGAAGATAGGCCACAATTCTAACAGCTTTAGAGTAACAGTAGAAGTTAATATGAAGACGTACAGTAACAGGGTTCAATGAAAACTAATCACTTTATTTGTACAGGCGATGGTTCTCGCTACTCTTGCTATCTTTGTTTTTATTTGACCAAAACTTTTGAAAATGAGACCTCGGTCTCAATTGATTTTGTCTAAATAAAGGTTAATAATAATAGCTGAAATAGTGATTAATAACTGAATAATAAATTACTTTTTTGCTTAAAGTAAATGTCTTATCACTTAATTTTCTTCTCAGAGTACATCAGAGTACATCCCCCCGGACAGGGTTTTGGGCTTGTCACCTTTTTCACCTCTCATGAGTTTGCAGGTATGAGTACAATAAGGGCTGAATTAAAGAATAACTGACACAACGGAAAGCCTTTGAAAAATGTGACTCTTAAAATAAAATACTTAATTTTAGAAAAATGAATTGAACTGAATTGCCCTGCAGCTTTAAATTCAGTTCATTCTGGTGTGAAGTGATGTCAATAAAAAAGCCACAATATTATATTTTTCTCATCTAAAAAGAGAAATGTTCGTGCATGGACTTTATCTGTGGTTACTAAACCACAGCTCTATTCTCTCTGTTAACATCATTTTTGGTCAGTGAATTCATGTGGATTCTGATCATATTGGGCTCTTAGGTTTATTTTCTGTGTCTTCATTTCAGATGTGAGTGGGTATGTTTGCTCAAAAGAGTTATGCTTTTTCTCGTATTGTCGCTTCATTTGCCGCTTTTAATAATCGTCACGGTCTCTGAACATATGAGACACACTGGTTTTAAACTGTCCGTGTGAAGAATGAACCTATAAGAGTCTGTTCATTCGTGGTTAAAGACTCTGGTCTCTCTGACCACTTTTCTCTTTTTGGAGAACATTATGTGAAATAACTTCTCTGACTCACATATTATTCTCCTGCTCTTCCTTCTCTTTCCTCGTCTCTCCCCCGTTGTGTGTATATATCACTGGAGTCAGGAAACTTGTCAGAATACCCATATTTGATTGGCTGAGCTGCATCACGTGATGTGATTTACAACGCATTGGTCGGTGTGTTTCCTGCACCGCTGAACAAGTGCCGTAAAGGCTGAAAAAGCTGTGCCGGTTAAAATAGAAGCGCTCTGTCAAAATAAAATCGATTTTAGGTCCTGGGTCCGGATACAACGGCGTCTGGGTCCGGATCCGCCAATTGGTGACCCCTGACATAGAGTAAAAACGCCTCTGTACATACTCGGAGCTCGCGCACCATCTGCAAAGGCTCTCACTACGGCACCAAGTCCCAGTGGTAATATCCAAAAATACCTTTCTGTAGACAGCACAGCAGGCAACGCATAGACTACAACCACTTTCACTGTGATTTTCACAAAAATCTACAATCGCACTGAAGTTGTTAACTGAAGGGCTTTACGACTTTCCATCCTAGGGCCAGTTTTTGTACTTTGGGCTACCAATCCTGTTGGTGATGCTGACATTTTACTCACATGTTTGATTGCTGAGATTTGGCTGTGCTACGACACTGTCAGCCACAGCTTTACAGTATAGCAGAGCAAGTTTGTTTTCATCTCCAAGTAAATGGCATGGAGAATTTGGTTAAATTGGTCTGCTCACTTAATGTGAAGCTGTGACACTACTCAACACGATGATCCAAACTATGACAACACAACCCAGGTTGTTTTTCCCTTTAAAGATGTATGCTCAGTGGCTTTCAACAATCAGGAACCTACAGTCATGAGATTCCTGGAAAAATTTGAAATTAATAACTATTTTCCAGGCCTGGAGATCCAGGTTTGGAATATATTTTCTTTTTGCCATTGTTCAAAAATATTTATAAAAATCCCAAAACATAATGTTACGTGAAATACGTTCCTTAAAACATGGTAACGTGTTATAGAAAAGTTTTAAAACTCAATTGTTAAAATGGTTGGGAATCCTTCACTGTTTTCAAATATTAGCAAGTGTGTCTGTCATAACCCAAACAATTATTAACTTCAAGGTTTGTTTGTTCTATGATGCCAACGTCATCCTTAAAAAAAACAGATTTTTACAGTTGTCTTGACAGTTCCTGTTCCACTGCTTTGCCTAAAAACATTTGTAATTATAATTTTAGTAAACAAATAGTTTCATTTGAAGCCTTCTGTCTTTGTTTTCTGTAGATTCTTCAAAAGCTAACCGATGAAGGCTGGAGTGCTGAGAACGTCCTCTTTGGTTGCGGCAGCGCTTTGCTGCAGAAACTCAACAGAGATACTCTCAACTGTGCATTCAAGTGCAGCTACGTCGAGAGTAACGGCAAGGGAGTAAGTAGAAGAGGTCTGGCTTGATTTAGATACTGCAACAATACCTTGCTTAAGAGATTCTCAAACCTCATTTACTGACTTTAACAGATGAACATCAACAGATTATTGTTGATATAAATATTAATGTGAAATGATTAACAAAAACCTTTCAAACACAAAATCAAGGCGTTTAACCTGGGTTTTCTAGTCTAACCATCATTTCTAAACAGGAAGAATTTACAGCTAGCAAAACCTGTTTCACTGTTCATATGGGTATGTTAGTATTGTTTTAACTTTGCAGATCCACGTCCTGGTTCAACTTTGACCTACCATACTTCCCATTGACGAATAATAAACCTCCAACCGGTCATTAATGTGAAATGAACCCCGACAGGGTGAGCAGGACTTGAGTGTCTTAAATCAGCCTGAAGGAGTTCATTTTACAATAATGACCTTCTCGCTGAACATCATCCTGCTTATTACACGGCTACTCACTAAAGAAATCAATGATTTGACACAAAATATTGATTTCAAAATGATTCCATCGCTTCCACTAAAATAATTGTCCTCTCACTGTGCACGGAGATCAGAACTGTGTCCAAAGCAACAGTCTGTTGTTAACGAAATAACAGACCGTAGATAGTCAGAATCTAATATTAAGCTGTTTGATAATGTTCTGTAATGACATATATATCACAAATCCCTATCTCTAAGAAGCTCTTTAGTGATTGCTTGTCATTGTTATGACAATATTTTACTCATTCATTTCAGACATTTGAGGGACACAATAACATGAACAGTCCAATCAATTAAATGCCAAGCTTATGCATCACTGAACCACTTATTGTGTGGGGGAATTGTGTAATACTGTATATATGTTATTTCCATTCATTGCATTACAGAAGCTTATAGGAATGATGCCAAAGAACTGTACAGAACTGTAACAGAGACACACACCTATAACACCTATCACTGCATGAAAAACATGTATTTGTCATGGTATTCATTGTTTCATCTGTAATAGACATGTTGATTAAAAATCTATTTTGAAGAAAATTAATAAAAATACAAGAGATGCTTCCATGTGTCTCACAGATACCGTAATCCTCTCAGACAATGTGCGCCTGAGCATTTAGAGCAGATGATTTCACTTTTTTTACATTCTTCCTGCTTCTTCCAGATGGACGTGTACAAGCAGCCGGTGACCGACCCGTCCAAAGGGTCGAAGAGGGGTCGATTGTCTCTGAGGAGAAACTCTGACGGCTTCTTAGAGACCATCGAGAGAGGGGCAGGCAAGCCTGAGGAGGTCAGTCCCAGCATTTCATCTTTAACTCTCACTGACATTAGATTTGGATCATCACTGTTATATACAGTGTATATATCAGTGGCAGGCCGTGCATTTTATACCTGGGCCTTCACTGCTGTCCTGCAGCTGAAACACAGCTACGGTTATTACTTGTTTCGTGTCAAAATGAAGCCAACACCTATAGATAGAGTGTGTCTCCTCTCTGCTCTGACTGCAGCTGGGACTGCTGCGCCTGTGTGTGCTATGGGGCGGCGGAGGTGCTCACGGCAGCTTGCGGCGGAGGGGCTCACAGCAGCTCGCGGCGGAGGGGCTCACAGCAGCTCCCACTGCTCGTTCAGGACAGTGCAGAACGTACGTGCTTTCACGAGTCAAAAGACCACAAAAGTCTCCAACAACACCAGAACAAGTCGCTCGATTTGTCACTAGTAGCTTTTTACAAAAAAAGTCGCCATGAGGATTTGGAAAGTCGCCAGATTTAGCGAGAGAGTCGCCAAGTTGCCAACACTGGCACCTGCTAAATATGTCCCCAGAGCAACATTGGACGTAACAATAGTTCCTATCACATATAAAACCAAACACAAATCTCTTCATAAAAATAAGTTGTACAAATAGTAATATATAAACAAGCATATTAAAGCTACTGCAGATGTAAAGACAAACGCATTTAACTTACCAGAGCTGCTGTTCACTATTTAAAGACAAAGTGCATCCTCCTTTCTTTGTTAACAAAGAGTTTAATCTGACGGTTGTTCAGTACATCCGTGCGTTTTAGTTCCAGTAAGAAGTCCTTCTCGATTCATGGACGCCAGTGAAGA